>NW_026734362.1:300000-585493 GCF_949786415.1 Peromyscus eremicus
CCTCTTCAGTCCGATACACTGCACTTGCTGGGAACAGACGCGAGTGCTATTTGCACTGTGTATGGCAATGGGAGCGCAATAGTGACTTTCCTTACCAGAAAACAACTCTTGCTCGTAGTACCAGAAACTGCATGTGATTCAACTCCATTTAGGACTGGGAAACAAATGCTAGCTCGCCTTACATGAAACACACTCTGCTTTTGAGAAAAGAGCACTCTTCTACTCTACTGTGTTTCCTATTGGGTCCGAACAGTGAGCTTGGTCAGAACAAAAGAACTGTGCTTCCTACACACACGGGCCATATCTAGTTCAACTCTGCTTAGGAAACTGAGAAGAACAGTAGCTCCTCTTCAGTCCAATACACTATACTTGCTAGGAACAGACGGGAGTGCTATTTGCACTGTGTATGGCAATGGGAGCGCAATAGTGGCTTTCCTTCCCAGAAAACAACTCTTGCTCGTAGGACCAGAAACTGCATGTGATTCAACTCCACTTAGGACTGGGAAACAAATGCTAGCTCGCCTTACAAGAAACACACTCTGCTTTTGAGAAAAGAGCATTCTTCTACTCTACCGTGTTTCCTATAGGGCCAGAACAGTGAGCTTGCTCAGAACAAAAGAACTGTGCTTCCTACACACGGGCCATATCTAGTTCACCTCTGCTTAGGAAACTGACAAGAACAGTAGCTCCTCTTCAGTCCAATACACTGTACTTGCTGGGAACAGACGCGAGTGCTATTTGCACTGTATATGGCAATAGGAGTGCAATAGTGACTTTCCTTACCAGAAAACAACTCTTGCTCGTAGGACCAGATACTGCATGTTATTCAACTCCATTTAGGAGTAGGAAACAAATGCTAGCTCGCCTTACAAGAAACAGTCGGCTTTTGAGAAAAGAGCACTCTTCTACTCTACTGTGTTTCCTATGGGGTCCAAACAGTGAGCTTGCTCAGAACAAAAAATATTGTGCTTCCTACACACACGGCAATATCTAGTTCAACTCTGCTTAGGAACCTGACAAGAACAGTAGATCCTCTTCAGTCCAATAAACTGTACTTGCTGGCAACAGACGCCAGTGCTATTTGTCTTGTGTATGGCAATGGCAGCGCAATAGTGACTTTCCTTACCAGAAAAAAACTCTTGCTCATAGGACCAGAAACGGCATGATATTCTACTCCATTTAGGACTGGGAAACAAACGCTAGCTCGCCTTACAAGAAACACACTCTGCTTTAGAGAAAGGAGCAGTCTTCTACTCTACTGTGTTTCCTATGGGGTCCAAACAGTGAGCTTGCTCAGAACAAAAGAACTGTGCTTCCTACACACACGGACCATATGTAGTTCAACTCTGCTTAGGAACCTGACAAGAACAGTAGCTCCTCTTCAGTCCAACACTGTACTTGCAGGGAACAGACGCGAGTGCTATTTGCACTGTGTATGGCAATGGGCGCGCAATAGTCACTTTCCTTACCAGAAAACAACTCTTGTGCGTAGGACCAGAAACTGCATGTGATTCAACTCCATTTAGGACTAGGAAACAAACGATAGCTCGCCCTACAAGAAACACAGTCGGCTTTAGAGAAAAGAACACTCTTCTACTCTACTGTGTTTCCAATAGGGCCAGAACAGTGAGCTTGCTCAGAACATAATAACTGTGCTTCCTACACACACGGGCCATATCTAGTTCAACTCTGCTTAGGAACCTGACAAGAACAGTAGATCCCCTTTAGTCCAATACACTGTACTTGCTGGGAACAACGCCAGTGCTATTTGTCCTGTGTATGGCAATGGCAGCGCAATAGTGACTATTCTTACCATAAAACAACTCTTGCTCATAGGACCAGAAATTGCATGTGTTTCACATCCATTTAGGACTGAGAAACAAACGCTAGCTCGCCTTACAAGATACACACTCTGCTTTAGAGAAAAGAGCACTCTTCTACTCTACTGTGTTTTCTATAGGGCCAGAACAGTGAGCTTGCTCAGAACATAATAACTGTGCTTCCTACACACGGGCCATATCTAGTTCAACTCTGCTTAGGAAACTGAGAAGAACAGTAGCTCCTCTTCAGTCCAATACACTATACTTGCTAAGAAGAGACGGGAGTGCTATTTGCACTGTGTGGCAATGGGAGCACAATAGTGACTTTCCTTACCAGAAAACAACTCTTGCTCGTAGGACCAGAAACTGCATGTGATTCAACTCCATTTAGGACTGGGAAACAAACGCTAGCTCGCCTTACAAGAAACACACTCTGCTTTTGAGAAAAGTGCACGCATCTACTCTACTGTGTTTCCTATGGGGTCCAAACAGTGAGCTTGCTCAGAACAAAAAAAAAATTGTGCTTCCTACACACACGGCCATATCTAGTTCAAGTCTGCTTAGGAACCTGACAAGAACAGTAGCTCCTCTTCAGTCCAATACACTGTACTTGCTGGCAACAGATGCCAGTGCTATTTGTCCTGTGTATGGCAATGGCAGCGCAATAGTGACTTTCCTTACCAGAAAACAGCTCTTGCTCATAGTACCAGAAACTGCATGTGTTTCAACTCCATTTAGGACTGGGAAACAAACGCTAGCTCGCCTTACAAGAAACACACTCTGCTTTAGAAAAAAGAGCACTCTTCTACAATACTGTGTTTCCTATGGGGTCCAAACAGTGAGCTTGCTCTGAACAAAAGAACTGTGCTTCCTACACACACGGACCATATGTAGTTCAACTCTGCTTAGGAACCTGACAAGAACAGTAGCTCCTCTTCAGTCCGATACACTGTACTTGCTGGGAACAGACGCGAGTGCTATTTGCACTGTGTATGGCAATGGGAGCACAATAGTGACTTTCCTTACCAGAAAACAACTCTTGTTCGTAGGACCAGAAACTGCATGTGATTCAACTCCATTTAGGACTAGAAAACAAACGCTAGCTCGCCTTACAAGAAACACACTCAGCTTTAGAGAAAAGAGCACTCTTCTACTCTACTGTGTTTCCTATAGGGCCAGAACAGTGAGCTTGCTCAGAACATAATAACTGTGCTTCCTACACACACGGGCCATATCTAGTTCAACTCTGCTTAGGAACCTGACAAGAACAGTAGATCGCCTTTAGTCCAATACACTGTACTTGCTGGGAACAGACGCCAGTGCTATTTGTCCTGTGTATGGCAATGGCAGCGCAAAAGTGACTATTCTTACCATAAAACAACTCTTGCTCATAGGACCAGAAACTGCATGTGTTTCACCTCCATTTAGGACTGGGAAACAAACGCTACCTCGCCTTACAATATACACACTCTGCTTTAGAGAAAAGAGCATTCTTCTACTCTACTGTGTTTCCTATAGGACCAGAACAGTGAGCTTGCTCAGAACATAAGAACTGAGCTTCCTACGCACACGGGCCATATCTCGTTCAACTCTGCTTAGGAATCTGACAAGAACAGTAGCTCCTCTTCAGTCCGATACACTGCACTTGCTGGGAACAGACGCGAGTGCTATTTGCACTGTGTATGGCAATGGGAGCGCAATAGTGACTTTCCTTACCAGAAAACAACTCTTGCTCGTAGTACCAGAAACTGCATGTGATTCAACTCCATTTAGGACTGGGAAACAAATGCTAGCTCGCCTTACATGAAACACACTCTGCTTTTGAGAAAAGAGCACTCTTCTACTCTACTGTGTTTCCTATTGGGTCCGAACAGTGAGTTTGGTCAGAACAAAAGAACTGTGCTTCCTACACACACGGGCCATATCTAGTTCAACTCTGCTTAGGAAACTGAGAAGAACAGTAGCTCCTCTTCAGTCCAATACACTATACTTGCTAGGAACAGACGGGAGTGCTATTTGCACTGTGTATGGCAATGGGAGCGCAATAGTGGCTTTCCTTCCCAGAAAACAACTCTTGCTCGTAGGACCAGAAACTGCATGTGATTCAACTCCATTTAGGACTGGGAAACAAACGCTAGCTCGCCTTACAAGAAACACACTCTGCTTTTGAGAAAAGAGCATTCTTCTACTCTACCGTGTTTCCTATAGGGCCAGAACAGTGAGCTTGCTCAGAACAAAAGAACTGTGCTTCCTACACACGGGCCATATCTAGTTCACCTCTGCTTAGGAAACTGACAAGAACAGTAGCTCCTCTTCAGTCCAATACACTGTACTTGCTGGGAACAGACGCGAGTGCTATTTGCACTGTATATGGCAATAGGAGTGCAATAGTGACTTTCCTTACCAGAAAACAACTCTTGCTCGTAGGACCAGATACTGCATGTTATTCAACTCCATTTAAGAGTAAGAAACAAATGCTAGCTCGCCTTACAAGAAACAGTCGGCTTTTGAGAAAAGAGCACTCTTCTACTCTACTGTGTTTCCTATGGGGTCCAAACAGTGAGCTTGCTCAGAACAAAAAATATTGTGCTTCCTACACACACGGCAATATCTAGTTCAACTCTGCTTAGGAACCTGACAAGAACAGTAGATCCTCTTCAGTCCAATAAACTGTACTTGCTGGCAACAGACGCCAGTGCTATTTGTCTTGTGTATGGCAATGGCAGCGCAATAGTGACTTTCCTTACCAGAAAAAAACTCTTGCTCATAGGACCAGAAACGGCATGATATTCTACTCCATTTAGGACTGGGAAACAAACGCTAGCTCGCCTTACAAGAAACACACTCTGCTTTAGAGAAAGGAGCAGTCTTCTACTCTACTGTGTTTCCTATGGGGTCCAAACAGTGAGCTTGCTCAGAACAAAAGAACTGTGCTTCCTACACACACGGACCATATGTAGTTCAACTCTGCTTAGGAACCTGACAAGAACAGTAGCTCCTCTTCAGTCCAACACTGTACTTGCAGGGAACAGACGCGAGTGCTATTTGCACTGTGTATGGCAATGGGCGCGCAATAGTCACTTTCCTTACCAGAAAACAACTCTTGTGTGTAGGACCAGAAACTGCATGTGATTCAACTCCATTTAGGACTAGGAAACAAACGCTAGCTCGCCCTACAAGAAACACAGTCGGCTTTAGAGAAAAGAACACTCTTCTACTCTACTGTGTTTCCAATAGGGCCAGAACAGTGAGCTTGCTCAGAACATAATAACTGTGCTTCCTACACACACGGGCCATATCTAGTTCAACTCTGCTTAGGAACCTGACAAGAACAGTAGATCCCCTTTAGTCCAATACACTGTACTTGCTGGGAACAACGCCAGTGCTATTTGTCCTGTGTATGGCAATGGCAGCGCAATAGTGACTATTCTTACCATAAAACAACTCTTGCTCATAGGACCAGAAACTGCATGTGTTTCACCTCCCTTTAGGACTGGGAAACAGACACTAGCTCGCCTTACAAGAAACACACTCTGCTTTAGAGAAAGGAGTACTCTTCTAATCTACTGTGTTTCCTATGGGGTCCAAACAGTGAGCTTTCACAGAACAAAAGAACTGTGCTTCCTACACACACGGACCATATGTAGTTCAACTCTGCTTAGGAACCTGACAAGAACAGTAGCTCCTCTTCAGTCCAACACTGTACTTGCAGGGAACAGACGCGAGTGCTATTTGCACTGTGTATGGCAATGGGCGCGCAATAGTGACTTTCCTTACCAGAAAACAACTCTTGTGCGTAGGACCAGAAACTGCATGTGATTCGACTCCATTTAGGACTAGGAAACAAACGCTAGCTTGCCCTACAAGAAACACACTCTGCTTTAGAGAAAAGAACACTCTTCTACTCTACTGTGTTTCCTATAGGGCCAGAACAGTGAGCTTGCTCAGAACATAAGAAATGAGCTTCCTACGCACACGGGCCATATCTAGTTCAACTCTGCTTAGGAAACTGACAAGAACAGTAGCTCCTCTTCAGTCCGATACACTGTACTTGCTGGGAACAGACGCCAGGGCTATTTGCACTGTGTATGTCAATGGGAGCGCAATAGTGACTTTCCTTACCAGAAAACAACTCTTGCTCATAGGACCAGTAACTGCATGTGATTCACCTCCATTTAAGACTGGGAAACAAATGCTACCTCGCCTTACATGAAACACACTCTACTTTTGAGAAAAGAGCACTCTTCTACTCTACTGTGTTTCCTATGGGGTCAGAAGAGTGAGCTTGCTCAGAACAAAAGAACTGTGCTTCCTACACACATGGGCAATATCTAGTTCACCTCTGCTTAGGAAACTGAAAAGAACAGTAGATCCTATTCAGTCCAATACACTGTACTTGCTGGGAACAGACGCGAGTGCTTTTTGCACTGTGTATGGCAATGGGAGCACAATAGTGACTTGTCTTACCAGAAAACAACTCTTGCTCGTAGGACAAAAAACTGCATGTGACTCAACTCCATTTAGGACTGGGAAACAAACTCTAGCTCGCCTTACAAGAAACACACTCTGCTTTTGAGAAAAGAGCACTCTTCTACTCTACTGTGTTTCCCATAGGGCCAGAACGGTGAACTTGCTCAGAACAAAAGAACTGTGCTTCCTACACACACGGGGCATATCTAGTTCAACTCTGCTTAGGAAACTGAAAGACCAGTAGCTCCTCTTCAGTCCGATACACTGTACTTGCTGGGATCAGACGCGAGTGCTATTTGCACTGTGAATGGAAATGGGAGCGCAATAGTGACTTTCCTTAACAGAAAACAACTCTTGCTCGTAGGACCAGAAACTGCATGTGATTCAACTTCATTTAGGACTGGGAAAAAAACGCTAGCTTGCCTTACAAGAAACACACCCTGCTTTTGAGAAAAGAGCACTCTTCTACTCTACTGTGTTTCCTATAGGGCCAGAACAGTGAGTTTGCTCAGAACATAATAACTGTGCTTCCCACACACACGGGCCGTATCTAGTTCAACTCTGCTTAGGAAACTGACAAGAACAGTAGCTCCTCTTCAGTCCGATACACTGCACTTGCTGGGTACAGACGCCAGTGCTATTTGCACTGTATATGGCAATGGGAGCGCAATAGGGACTTTCCTTACCAGAAAACAACTCTTGCTCCTAGGACCAGAAAGTGCATTTGATTCAACTCCATTTAGGACTGGCAAACAAATGCTAGCTCGCCTTACATGAAACACACTCTGCTTTTGAGAAAAGAGTACTCTTCTACTCTACTGTGTTTCCTATGGGGTCCAAACAGTGAGCTTGTTCAGAACAAAAGAACTGTGCTTCCTACACACATGGGCCATATCTAGGTCAACTCTGCTTAGGAAACTGAAAAGAACAGTAGATCCTATTCAGTCCAATACACTGTACTTGCTGGGAACAGACGCGAGTGCTATTTGCACTGTGTATGGCATTGGAGCACAATAGTGACTCGTCTTACCAGAAAACAACTCTTGCCCGTAGGACAAAAAACTGCATGTGACTCAACTCCATTTAGGACTGGGAAACAAACGCTAGCTCGACTTACAAGAAACACACTCTGCTTTTGAGAAAAGAGCACTCTTCTACTCTACTGTGTTTCCTATGGGGTCCGAACAGTGAGCTTGCTCAGAACAAAAGAACTGTGCTTCCTACACACACGGCCATATCTAGTTCACTTCTGCTTAGGAACCTGACAAAAACAGTAGAACCTCTTCAGTCCAATACACTGTACTTGCTGGGAACAGACGCCAGTGCTATTTGTCCTGTGTATGGCAATGGCAGCGCAATAGTGACTCTTCTTACCAGAAAACAACTCTTGCTTGTAGGACCAGAAACTGCATGTGATTCAACTCCATTTAGTACTGGGAAACAAAAGCTAGCTCACCTTACAAGAAACACACTCTGCTTTAGAGAAAAGACCACTCTTCTACTCTACTTTGTTTCCTATAGGGCCAGAAAAGTGAGCTTGCTCAGAACAAAAGAACTGTGCTTCCTACACACGGGCCATATCTAGTTCAACTCTGCTTAGGAACCTGACAAGAACAGTAGATCCTCTTCTGTACAATACACTGTACTTGCTGGGAACAGACGCCAGTGCTATTTGTCCTGTGTATGGCAATGGCAGTGCAATAGTGACTCTTCTTTCCATAAAACAACTCTTGCACTTAGGACTAGAAACTGCATGTGATTCAACTCCATTTAGGACTGGGAAACAAACGCTAGCTCGCCTTACAAGAAACACACTCTGCTTTAGGGAAAAGAGCACTCTTCTACTCTATTGTGTTTCCTATACGGCCAGAACAGTGAGCTTTCTCAGAACAAAAGAACTGTGCTTCCTACACACGGGCCATAACTAGTTCAACTCTGCTTAGGAAACTGACAAGAACAGTGGCTCCTCTTCAGTTCGATACACTGTACTTGCTGGGAACAGACGCGAGTGCTATTTGCACTGTGTATGGCAATGGGAGCGCAATAGTGACTTCCCTTACCAGAAAACAACTCTTGCTCGTAGGACCAGAAACTGCATGTGATTCAACTCCATTTAGGAGTGGGAAACAAATGCTAGCTCGCCTTACAAGAAACACACTCTGCTTTTGAGAAAAGAGCACTCTTCTACTCTACTGTGTTTCCTATGGGGTCCGAACAGTGAGCTTGCTCAGAACAAAAGAACTGTGCTTTCTACACACACGGGCCATATCTAGTTCAACTCTGCTTAGGAAACAAACAAGAACAGTAGCTCCTCTTCAGTCTGATACACTGTACTTGCGGGGAACAGACGCGAGTGCTATTTGCACTGTGTATGGCATTGGAGCACAATAGTGACTCGTCTTGCCAGAAAACAACTCTTGCTCGTAGGACAAAAAACTGCATGTGACTCAACTCCATTTAGGACTGGGAAACAAACGCTAGCTCGACTTACAAGAAACACACTCTGCTTTTGAGAAAAGAGCACTCTTCTACTCTACTGTGTTTCCTATGGGGTCCGAACAGTGAGCTTGCTCAGAACAAAAGAACTGTGCTTCCTACACACACGGCCATATCTAGTTCACTTCTGCTTAGGAACCTGACAAGAACAGTAGATCCTCTTCAGTCCAATACACTGTACTTGCTGGGAAAAAACGCCAGTGCTATTTGTCCTGTGTATGGCAATGGCAGCGCCATAGTGACTCTTCTTACCAAAAAACAACTCTTGCTTGTAGGACCAGAAACTGCATGTGATTCAACTCCATTTAGGACTGGGAAACAAAAGCTAGCTCACCTTACAAAAACACACTCTGCTTTAGAGAAAAGAGCACTCTTCTACTCTACTGTTTTTCCTATAGGGCCAGAACAGTGAGCTTGCTCAGAACAAAAGAACTGTACTTCCTACACACGGGCCATATCTAGTTCAACTCTGCTTAGGAAACTGACAAGAACAGTAGCTCCTCTTCAGTCCGACACACTGTACTTGCTGCGAACAGACGCGAGTGTTATTTGCACTGTGTATGTCAATGGGAGCGCAATAGTGACTTTCCTTACCAGAAAACAACTCTTGCTCGTAAGACCAGAAACTGCATGAGATTCAACTCCATTTAGGACTGGGAAACAAATGCCAGCTCGCCTTACATGAAACACACTCTGCTTTTTAGAAAAGAGCACTCTTCTACTCTACCGTGTTTCCAATGGGGTCCGAACAGTGAGCTTGCTCAGAACAAAAGAACTGTGCTTCCTACACACACGGGCCATATCTAGTTCAACTCTGCTTAGGAAACTGACAAGAACAATAGCTCCTCTTCCTTCCAATACACTGTACTTGCAGTGGACAGACGCGAGTGCTATTTGCACTGTGTTGGCAATTGGAGCACAATAGTGACTTGTCTTACCAGAAAACCACTCTTGCTCGTAGGACAAAAAACTCCATGGGACTCAACTCCATTTAGGACTAGGAAACAAACGCTAGCTCGACTTCCAAGAAACACACTCTGCTTTTGAGAAAAGAGCACTCTTCTACTCTACTGTGTTTCCTATAGAGTCAGAAGAGTGAACTTGATCAGAACATTAGAACTGTGCTTCCTACACACACGGCCATATCTAGTTCAATTCTGCTTAGGAACCTGACAAGAACAGTAGATCCTCTTCTGTACAATACACTGTACTTGCTGGGAACAGACGCCAGTGCTATTTGTCCTGTGTATGGCAATGGCAGCGCAATAATGACTCTTCTTACCATAAAACAACCCTTGCTCGTAGGACTAGAAACTGCATGTGATTCAACTCCATTTAGGACTGGGAAACAAACGCTAGCTCGACTTACAAGAAACATACTCTGCTTTAGGGAAAAGAGCACTCTTCTACTCTATTGTGTTTCCTATAGGGCCAGAACAGTGAGCTAGCTCAGAACAAAAGAACTGTGCTTCCTACACACGGGCCATAACTATTTCAACTCTGCTTAGGAAACTGACAAGAACAGTAGCTCCTCTTCAGTACGATACACTGTACTTGCTGGGAACAGACGCGAGTGCTATTTGTACTGTGTATGGCAATGGAAGCGCAATAGTGACTTACCTTACCTGAAAACAACTCTTGCTCGTAGGACCAGAAACTGCATGTGATTCAACTCCATTTAGGACTGGTAAACAAATGCTAGCTCGCCTTACAAGAAACACACTCTGCTTTTGAGAAAAGAGCACTCTTCTACTCTACTGTGTTTCCCATGTGTTCCGAACAGTGAGCTTGCTCAGAACAAAAGAACTGTGCGTTCTACACACACGGGCCATATCTAGTTCAACTCTGCTTAGGAAACTGACAAGAACAGTAGCTCCTCTTCAGTCCGATACACTGTACTTGCGGGGAACAGACGCGAGTGCTATTTGCACTGTGTATGGCATTGGAGCACAATAGTGACTCGTCTTACCAGAAAAAAACTCTTGCTCGTAGGACCAGAAACTGCATGTGACTCAACTCCATTTAGGACTAGGAAACAAACGCTAGCTCGCCTTACAAGAAACACACTCTGCTTTAGAGAAAAGAGCACTCTTCTACTCTACTGTGTTTCCTATAGGGCCAGAACAGTGAGCTTGCTCAGAACATAAGAACTGTGCTTCCTACACACGGGCCATATCTAGTTGAACTCTGCTTAGGAAACTGACAAGAACAGTAGCTCCTCTTCAGTCCAATACACTGTACTTGCTGGGAAAAGACGTGAGTGCTATTTGTACTGTGGATGGCAATAGGAGCACAATAGTGACTTTCCTTACCAGAAATCAACTCTTGCTCGTAGGACCAGAAACTGCATATGATTCAACTCCATTTAGGACTGGGAAACAAATGCTAGCTCACCTTACATGAAACACACTCTGCTTTTGAGAAAAGAGCACTCTTCTACTCTACTGTGTTTCCTATGGGGTCCGAACAGTAAGCTTGCTCAGAACAAAAGAACTGTGCTTCCTACATACACGGGCCATATCTAGTTCAACTCTGCTTATGAAACTGACAAGAACAATAGCTCCTCTTCAGTCCAATACACTTTACTTGCGGGGAACAGACGCGAGTGCTATTTGCACTGTGTATGGCAATTTTAGCACAATAGTGACTCGTCTTACCAGAAAGCAACTCTTGCTCGTAGGACAAAAAACTGCAAGTGACTCAACTCCATTTAGGACTGGGAAACAAACGCTAGCTCGCCTTACAAGAAACACACTCTGCTTTAGAGAAAAGAGCACTCTTCTACTCTACTGTGTTTCCTCTCGGGCCAGAACAGTGAGCTTGCTCAGAACAAAAGAACTGTGCTTCTTACACACACGGGCCATATCTAGTTCAACTCTGCTTAGGAAACGGACAAGAACAGTAGCTCCTCTTCAGTCCAATACACTGTACTTGCAGGGAACAGACGCCAGTGCTATTTGCACTGTGTATGTCAATTGGAGCACAAAAGTGATATGTCTTACGAGAAAACAACTCTTGCTCATAGGACAAAAAACTGCATGTGACTCAACTCCATTTAGGACTGGGAAACAAACGCTAGCTCGACTTCCAAGGAACACACTCTGCTTTTGAGAAAAGAGCACTCTTCTACTCTACTGTGTTTTCTAGGTGTTCCGAAAAGTGAGCTTGCTCAAAACAAAAAAACTGTGCTTCCTACACACACGGCCATATCTAGTTCAAGTCTGCTTAGGAACCTGACAAGAACAGTAGATCTTCTTCAGTCCAATACGCTGTACTTGCTGGGAAGAGACGCCAGTGCTATTTGTCCTGTGTATGGCAATGGCAGCACAATAGTGACTCTTCTTACCAGAAAACAATTCTTGCTCGTAGGACCAGAAACTGCATGGGATTCAACTCCATTTAGGACTGGGAAATAAACTCTAACTCGCTTTACAAGAAACACACTCTGCTTTTGAGAAAAGAGCACTCTTCTATTCTACTGTGATTCCTATAGGGCCAGAACAGTGAGGTTGCTCAGAAAAAAAGAACTGTACTTCCTATACACACGGGCCGTATCTAGTTCAACTCTGCTTAGGAAACTGAGAAGAACAGTAGCTCCTCTTCGGTCCAATACAATGTACTTGCTGGGAACAGACGGGAGGGCTATTTGCACTGTGTATGGCAATGGGAGCGCAATTGTGATTTCCTTACCAGAAAAGAACTCTTGCTCCTAGGACCAGAAACTGCATGTGATTCCACTCCATTTAGGACTGGGAAACAAACGCTAGCTTGCCTTACAAGAAACACACTCTGCTTTAGAGAAAAGAGCACTCTTCTACTCTACTGTGTTTCCTATGTGGTCCAAACAGTGAGCTTGTTCAGAACAAAAGAACTGTGATTCCTACACACATGGACCATATCTAGTTCAACTCTGTTTAGGAAACTGACAAGAACAGTAGCTCCTATTCAGTCCAATACACTGTACTTGCTGGGAAAAGACGCGAGTGCTATTTGCCTTGTGTAGGGCAATGGGAGCGGAATAGTGACTTTCTTTACCAGAAAACAGCTCTTTTTCGTAGGACCAGAAACTGAATGTGATTCAACTCCATTTAGGACTGGGAAACAAACGCTAGCTCGCCTTACAAAAACACACTCTGCTTTTGAGAAAAGAGCACTCTTCTACTCTACTGTGTTTCCAATAGGGCCAGAACAGTGAGCTTTTTCAGAACATAAGAACTGTGCTTCCTACACACACGGGCCATATCTAGTTCAACTCTGCTTAGGAAACTGACAAGAACATTAGCTCTTCTTCAGTCCGATACACTGTACTTGCTGGGAATAGATGCAAGAGCTATTTGCACTATGTATGGCAAGGGGAGCGCAATAGTGACTTTCCTTACCAGAAAACAACTCTTGCTCTTATGACCAGAAACTGCATGAGATTCAACTCCATTTAGGACTGGGAAACAAACGCTAGCTCGCCTTACAAGAAACACACTCTGCTTTTGAGAAAAGAGAACTCTTCTACTCTACTGTTTTTCCTATGGTGTCTGAACAGTGAGCTTGCTCAGAACAAAAGAACTGTGCTTCCTACACACACGGCCATATCTAGTTCAAGTCTGCATAGGAACCTGACAAGAACAGTAGATCCTCTTCAGTCCAATACACTGTACTTGCTAGGAACAGACACCAGTGCTCTTTGTCCTGCGTATTGCAATGGCAGCGCAATAGTGACTCTTCTTACCATAAAACAACTCTTGCTCTTAGGACTAGAAACTGCATGTGATTCAACTTCATTTAAGACTGGGAAACAAATGCTAGCTGGCCTTACAAGAAACACACTCTGCTTTAGAGAAAAGAGCACTCTTCTACTCTACTGTGTTTCCTATAGGGCCAGAACAGTGAGCTTGCTCAAAAAAAAAGAACTGTGCTTCCTACATACGGGCCATAACTAGTTCAACTCTGCTTAGGAAACTGACAAGAACTGTAGCTCCTCTTCAGTCCAATACACTGTACTTGCAGGGAATAGACGCGAGTGCTATTTGCACTGTGTATGGCATTGGAGCACAATAGTGACTTGTCTTACCAGAAAACAACTCTTGATCGTAGGACAAAAAACTGCATGTGACTCAACTCCATTTAGGACTGGAAAACAAACGCTAGCTCAACTTCCAAGAAACACATTCTGCTTTTGAGAAAAGAGCACTCTTCTACTCTACTGTGTTTCCTATGTGTTCCGAACAGTGAGCTTGCTCAGAACAAAAAAACTGTGCTTCCTACACACACGGCCATATCTAGTTCAAGTCTGCTTAGGAACCTGACAAGAACAGTAGCTCCTATTCAGTCCAATACTTGCTGGGAAAAGACGCGAGTGCTATTTGCCTTGTGTAGGGCAATTGGAGCGCAATAGTGACTTTCCTTACCAGAAAAAAACTCTTGTTCGTAGGACCAGAAACTGCATGTGATTCAACTCCGTTTAGGACTAGGAAACAAACGATAGCTCGCCTTACAAAAACACACTCTGCTTTTGAGAAAAGAGCACTCTTCTACTCTACTGTGTTTCCTATAGGGCCAGAACAGTGAGCTTGCTCAGAACATAAGAACGGTGCTTCCTACACACACGGGCCATATCTAGTTGAACTCTGCTTAGGAAACTGACAAGAACAGTAGCTCCTCTTCAGTCCGATACACTGTACTTGCTGGGAACAGACGCGAGAGCTATTTGCACTATGTATGGCAAGGGGACCACAATAGTGAATTTCCTTACTAGAAAACAACTCTTGCTCTTAGGACCAGAAACTGCATGTGATTCAACTCCATTTAGGACTGGGAAACAAACGCTAGCTCGCCTTACAAGAACACACTCTGCTTTTGAGAAAAGAGCACTCTTCTACTCTACTGGGTTTCCTATGGTGTCCGAACAGTGAGCTTGCTCACAACAAAAGAACTGTGCTTCCTACACACACGGCCATATCTAGTTCAGTTCTGCTTAGGAACCTGACAAGAACAGTAGATCCTCTTCAGTCCAATACACTGTACTTGCTGGGAACAGACGCCAGTGCTATTTGTCCTGTGTATGGCAATGGCAGCGCAATAGTGACTCTTCTTACCATAAAACAACTCTTGCTCTTAGGACTAGAAACTGCATGTGATTCAACTCCATTTAGGACTGGGAAACAAACGCTAGCTCGCCTTACAAGAAACACACTCTGCTTTAGAGAAAAGAGCACTCTTCTACTCTACTGTGTTTCCTATAGGGCCAGAACAGTGAGCTTGCTCAAAACAAAAGATCTGTGCTTCCTACATAAGGCCCATAACTAGTTCAACTCTGCTTATGAAACTGACAAGAACAGTAGCTCCTCTTCAGTCCGATACACTGTACTTGCTAGGAACAGACGCGAGTGCTATTTGCACTGTGTATGGCAATGGGAGCGCAATAGTGACTTTCCTTACCAGAAAACAACTCTTGCTCGTAGGACCAGAAACTGCATGTGATTCAACTCCATTTAGGACTGGGGAACAAGTGCTAGCTCGCCTTACATGAAACACACTCTGCTTTTGAGAAAAGAGCACTCTTCTATTCTACTGTGTTTCCTATGGGGTGCGAACAGTGAGCTTGCTCAGAACAAAAGAACTGTGATTCCTACACACACGGGCCATATCTAGTTCAACTCTGCCTAGCAAACAAACAAGAACAGTAGCTCCTCTTCAGTCCAATACACTGTACTTGCGGGGAACAGACGCGAGTGCTATTTGTACTGTGTATGGCATTGGAGCACAATAGTGACTTGTCTTACCAGAAAATAACTCTTCCTCATTGGACAAAAAACTGCATGTGACTCAACTCCATTTGGACTGGGAAACAAACGCTAGCTCTTCTTCAAAGAAACACACTCTGCTTTTGAGAAAAGAGCACTCTTCTACTCTACTGTGTTTCCTATGTGTTCCGAACAGTGAGCTTGCTCAGAACAAAAAAACTGTGCTTCCTACATGCACGGACCATATCTAGTTCAACTCTGCTTAGTAAACTGACAAGAACAGTAGCTCCTATTCAGTCCAATACACTGTACTTGCTGGGAAAAGATGCGAGTGCTATTTGCCTTGTGAAGGGCAATGGGAGCGCAATAGTGACTTTCATTACCAAAAAACAACTCTTGTTCATAGGACCAGAAACTGCATGTGATTCAACTCCATTTAGGACTAGGAAACAAACGCTAGCTTGCCTTACAAAAACACATTCTGCTTTTGAGAAAAGAGCACTCTTCTACTCTACTGTGTTTCCTATGTGTTCCGAAAAGTGAGCTTGCTCAGAACAAAAAAACTGTGCTTCCTACACACGGGCCATATCTAGTTCAACTCTGCTTTGGAAACTGACAAGAACAGTAGCTCCTCTTCAGTCCGATACACTGTACTTGCTGGGAACAGACGCGAGTGCTATTTGCACTGTGTATGGCAATGGGAGCGCAATAGTGACTTTCTTTACCAGAAAACAACTCTTGCTCGTAAGACCAGAAACTGCATGTGATTCAACTCAATTTAGGACTGGGAAACAAACTCTAGCTCGCCTTACATGAAAAACACTCTGCTTTTGAGAAAAGAGCACTCTTCTACTCTACTGTGTTTCCTATGGGGTACAAACAGTGAGCTTGCTCAGAACAAAAAAAGTGTGCTTCCTACCCACACGGCCATATCTAGTTCAAGTCTGCTTAGGAACCTGACAAGAACAGTAGATCCTCTTCAGTCCAATACACTGTACTTGCTGGGAACAGACGCCAGTGCTATTTGTCCTGTGTATGGCAATTGGAGCACAATAGTGACTTGTCTTACCAGAAAACATCTCTTGCTCGTAGGAAAAAAACTGCATGTGACTCAACTCCATTTAGGACTGGGAAACAAACGCTAGCTCGACTTCCAAGAAACACATTCTGCTTTTGATAAAAGAGCACTCTTCTACTCTACTTTGTTTCCTATAGGGCCAGAACAGTGAGCTTGCTCAGAACAAAAAAACTGTGCTTCCTACTCACACGGCCATATCTAGTTCAAGTCTGCTTAGGAACCTGACAAGTACAGTAGATCCTCTTCAGTTCAATAGACTGTACTTGCTGGGAACAGACGCCAGTGCTATTTGTCCTGTGTACGGCAATGGCAGCGCAATAGTTACTCTTCTTAACAGAAAACAACTCTTGCTCTTAGGACCAGAAACTTCATGTGATTCAACTCCATTTAGGACTGGGAAACAAACTCTAGCTCGCTTTACAAGAAACACACTCTGCTTTAGAGAAAAGAGCACTCTTCTACTCTACTGTGTTTCCTATGTGGTCCAAACAGTGAGCTTGTTCAGAACAAAAGAACTGTGATTCCTACACACATGGACCATATCTAGTTCAACTCTGTTTAGGAAACTGACAAGAACAGTAGCTCCTATTCAGTCCAATACACTGTACTTGCTGGGAAAAGACGCGAGTGCTATTTGCCTTGTGTAGGGCAATGGGAGCGGAATAGTGACTTTCTTTACCAGAAAACAGCTCTTTTTCGTAGGACCAGAAACTGCATGTGATTCAACTCCATTTAGGACTGGGAAACAAACGCTAGCTCGCCTTACAAAAACACACTCTGCTTTTGAGAAAAGAGCACTCTTCTACTCTACTGTGTTTCCAATAGGGCCAGAACAGTGAGCTTTTTCAGAACATAAGAACTGTGCTTCCTACACACACGGGCCATATCTAGTTCAACTCTGCTTAGGAAACTGACAAGAACATTAGCTCTTCTTCAGTCCGATACACTGTACTTGCTGGGAATAGATGCAAGAGCTATTTGCACTATGTATGGCAAGGGGAGCGCAATAGTGACTTTCCTTACCAGAAAACAACTCTTGCTCTTATGACCAGAAACTGCATGAGATTCAACTCCATTTAGGACTGGGAAACAAACGCTAGCTCGCCTTACAAGAAACACACTCTGCTTTTGAGAAAAGAGAACTCTTCTACTCTACTGTTTTTCCTATGGTGTCTGAACAGTGAGCTTGCTCAGAACAAAAGAACTGTGCTTCCTACACACACGGCCATATCTAGTTCAAGTCTGCATAGGAACCTGACAAGAACAGTAGATCCTCTTCAGTCCAATACACTGTACTTGCTAGGAACAGACACCAGTGCTCTTTGTCCTGCGTATTGCAATGGCAGCGCAATAGTGACTCTTCTTACCATAAAACAACTCTTGCTCTTAGGACTAGAAACTGCATGTGATTCAACTTCATTTAAGACTGGGAAACAAATGCTAGCTGGCCTTACAAGAAACACACTCTGCTTTAGAGAAAAGAGCACTCTTCTACTCTACTGTGTTTCCTATAGGGCCAGAACAGTGAGCTTGCTCAAAAAAAAAGAACTGTGCTTCCTACATACGGGCCATAACTAGTTCAACTCTGCTTAGGAAACTGACAAGAACTGTAGCTCCTCTTCAGTCCAATACACTGTACTTGCAGGGAATAGACGCGAGTGCTATTTGCACTGTGTATGGCATTGGAGCACAATAGTGACTTGTCTTACCAGAAAACAACTCTTGATCGTAGGACAAAAAACTGCATGTGACTCAACTCCATTTAGGACTGGAAAACAAACGCTAGCTCAACTTCCAAGAAACACATTCTGCTTTTGAGAAAAGAGCACTCTTCTACTCTACTGTGTTTCCTATGTGTTCCGAACAGTGAGCTTGCTCAGAACAAAAAAACTGTGCTTCCTACACACACGGCCATATCTAGTTCAAGTCTGCTTAGGAACCTGACAAGAACAGTAGCTCCTATTCAGTCCAATACTTGCTGGGAAAAGACGCGAGTGCTATTTGCCTTGTGTAGGGCAATTGGAGCGCAATAGTGACTTTCCTTACCAGAAAAAAACTCTTGTTCGTAGGACCAGAAACTGCATGTGATTCAACTCCGTTTAGGACTAGGAAACAAACGATAGCTCGCCTTACAAAAACACACTCTGCTTTTGAGAAAAGAGCACTCTTCTACTCTACTGTGTTTCCTATAGGGCCAGAACAGTGAGCTTGCTCAGAACATAAGAACGGTGCTTCCTACACACACGGGCCATATCTAGTTGAACTCTGCTTAGGAAACTGACAAGAACAGTAGCTCCTCTTCAGTCCGATACACTGTACTTGCTGGGAACAGACGCGAGAGCTATTTGCACTATGTATGGCAAGGGGACCACAATAGTGAATTTCCTTACTAGAAAACAACTCTTGCTCTTAGGACCAGAAACTGCATGTGATTCAACTCCATTTAGGACTGGGAAACAAACGCTAGCTCGCCTTACAAGAACACACTCTGCTTTTGAGAAAAGAGCACTCTTCTACTCTACTGGGTTTCCTATGGTGTCCGAACAGTGAGCTTGCTCACAACAAAAGAACTGTGCTTCCTACACACACGGCCATATCTAGTTCAGTTCTGCTTAGGAACCTGACAAGAACAGTAGATCCTCTTCAGTCCAATACACTGTACTTGCTGGGAACAGACGCCAGTGCTATTTGTCCTGTGTATGGCAATGGCAGCGCAATAGTGACTCTTCTTACCATAAAACAACTCTTGCTCTTAGGACTAGAAACGGCATGTGATTCAACTCCATTTAGGACTGGGAAACAAACGCTAGCTCGCCTTACAAGAAACACACTCTGCTTTAGAGAAAAGAGCACTCTTCTACTCTACTGTGTTTCCTATAGGGCCAGAACAGTGAGCTTGCTCAAAACAAAAGATCTGTGCTTCCTACATAAGGCCCATAACTAGTTCAACTCTGCTTATGAAACTGACAAGAACAGTAGCTCCTCTTCAGTCCGATACACTGTACTTGCTAGGAACAGACGCGAGTGCTATTTGCACTGTGTATGGCAATGGGAGCGCAATAGTGACTTTCCTTACCAGAAAACAACTCTTGCTCGTAGGACCAGAAACTGCATGTGATTCAACTCCATTTAGGACTGGGGAACAAGTGCTAGCTCACCTTACATGAAACACACTCTGCTTTTGAGAAAAGAGCACTCTTCTATTCTACTGTGTTTCCTATGGGGTGCGAACAGTGAGCTTGCTCAGAACAAAAGAACTGTGATTCCTACACACACGGGCCATATCTAGTTCAACTCTGCCTAGCAAACAAACAAGAACAGTAGCTCCTCTTCAGTCCAATACACTGTACTTGCGGGGAACAGACGCGAGTGCTATTTGTACTGTGTATGGCATTGGAGCACAATAGTGACTTGTCTTACCAGAAAATAACTCTTCCTCATTGGACAAAAAACTGCATGTGACTCAACTCCATTTGGACTGGGAAACAAACGCTAGCTCTTCTTCAAAGAAACACACTCTGCTTTTGAGAAAAGAGCACTCTTCTACTCTACTGTGTTTCCTATGTGTTCCGAACAGTGAGCTTGCTCAGAACAAAAAAACTGTGCTTCCTACATGCACGGACCATATCTAGTTCAACTCTGCTTAGTAAACTGACAAGAACAGTAGCTCCTATTCAGTCCAATACACTGTACTTGCTGGGAAAAGATGCGAGTGCTATTTGCCTTGTGAAGGGCAATGGGAGCGCAATAGTGACTTTCATTACCAAAAAACAACTCTTGTTCATAGGACCAGAAACTGCATGTGATTCAACTCCATTTAGGACTAGGAAACAAACGCTAGCTTGCCTTACAAAAACACATTCTGCTTTTGAGAAAAGAGCACTCTTCTACTCTACTGTGTTTCCTATGTGTTCCGAAAAGTGAGCTTGCTCAGAACAAAAAAACTGTGCTTCCTACACACGGGCCATATCTAGTTCAACTCTGCTTTGGAAACTGACAAGAACAGTAGCTCCTCTTCAGTCCGATACACTGTACTTGCTGGGAACAGACGCGAGTGCTATTTGCACTGTGTATGGCAATGGGAGCGCAATAGTGACTTTCTTTACCAGAAAACAACTCTTGCTCGTAAGACCAGAAACTGCATGTGATTCAACTCAATTTAGGACTGGGAAACAAACTCTAGCTCGCCTTACATGAAAAACACTCTGCTTTTGAGAAAAGAGCACTCTTCTACTCTACTGTGTTTCCTATGGGGTACAAACAGTGAGCTTGCTCAGAACAAAAAAAGTGTGCTTCCTACCCACACGGCCATATCTAGTTCAAGTCTGCTTAGGAACCTGACAAGAACAGTAGATCCTCTTCAGTCCAATACACTGTACTTGCTGGGAACAGACGCCAGTGCTATTTGTCCTGTGTATGGCAATTGGAGCACAATAGTGACTTGTCTTACCAGAAAACATCTCTTGCTCGTAGGAAAAAAACTGCATGTGACTCAACTCCATTTAGGACTGGGAAACAAACGCTAGCTCGACTTCCAAGAAACACATTCTGCTTTTGATAAAAGAGCACTCTTCTACTCTACTTTGTTTCCTATAGGGCCAGAACAGTGAGCTTGCTCAGAACAAAAAAACTGTGCTTCCTACTCACACGGCCATATCTAGTTCAAGTCTGCTTAGGAACCTGACAAGTACAGTAGATCCTCTTCAGTTCAATAGACTGTACTTGCTGGGAACAGACGCCAGTGCTATTTGTCCTGTGTACGGCAATGGCAGCGCAATAGTTACTCTTCTTAACAGAAAACAACTCTTGCTCTTAGGACCAGAAACTTCATGTGATTCAACTCCATTTAGGACTGGGAAACAAACTCTAGCTCGCTTTACAAGAAACACACTCTGCTTTTGAGAAAAGAGCACTCTTCTACTCTACTGTGTTTCCTATAAGGCCAGAACAGAGAGCTTGCTCAGAAAAAAAGAACTGTGCTTCCTACACACGGGCCATAACTAGTTCAACTTTCCTTAGGAAACTGACAAGAACAGTAGCTCCTCTTCAGTCCGATACACTGTACTTGCTGGGAACAGTCGCGAGTGCTATTTGCACTGTTTATGGCAATGGGAGCACAATTGTGACTTTCCTTACCAGAAAACAACTCTTGATCGTAGGAACAGAAACTGCATGTGATTCAACTCCATTTAGGACTGGGAAACAAATGCTAGCTCGCCTTACATGAAACACACTCTGCTTTTGAGAAAAGAGCACTCTTCTAATCTACTGTGCTTCCTATGGGGTCCGAACAGTGAGCTTACTCAGAACAAAAGAACTGTGCTTCCTAAACACACGGGCCATATCTAGTTCAACTCTGCTTAGGAAACTGACAAGAACAGTAGATCTTCTTCAGTCCAATACACTGTACTTGCGGGGAACAGACGCGAGTGCTATTTGCACTGTGTATGGCAATTGTAGCACAATAGTGACTCGTCTTACTAGAAAACAATTCTTGCTGGTAGGACAAAAAACTGCATGTGACTCAACTCCATTTAGGACTGGGAAACAAACGCTAGCTCTCCTTACAAGAAACACACTCTGCTTTTGAGAAAAGAGCACTCTTCTACTCTACTGTGTTTCCTATAGGGCCAGAACAGTGAGCTTGCTCACAACAAAAGAACTGTGCTTCCTAAACACACGGGCCATATCTAGTTCAACTCTCCTTAGGAAACTGACAAGAACAGTAGCTCCTCTTCAGTCCGATACACTGTACTTGCTGGGAACAGACGTGAGTGCTATTTGCACTGTGTATGGCAATGGGAGCACAATAGTGACTTTCCTTACCAGAAAACAAGTCTTGCTCGTAGGACAAAAAATTGCATGTGACTCAACTCCATTTAGGACTGGGAAACAAACGCTAACTCAACTTCCAAGAAACACACTTTGCTTTTGAGAAAAGAGCACTCTTCTGCTCTACTGTGTTTCCTACATGTTCCGAACAGTGAGCTGGCTCAGAAAAAAAAAACTGTGCTTCCTACTCACACGGCCATATCTAGTTCAAGTCTGCTTAGGAACCTGACAAGAACAGTATATCCTCTTCAGTTCAATACACTGTACTTACTGGGAACAGACGCCAGTGCTATTTGTCCTGTGTATGGCAATGGCAGTGCAATAGTGACTCTTCTTACCATAAAACAACTCTTGCTCGTAGGACCAGAAACTGCATGTGATTCAACTCCATTTAGGACTGGGAAACAAATTCTAGCTCGCCTTACAAGAAACACACTCTGCTTTAGAGAAAAGAGCACTCTTCTACTCTACTGTGTTTCCTATAGGGCCAGAACAGTGAGCTTGCTCAAAACAAAAGAACTGTGCTTCCTACATATGGCCCATAACTAGTTCAACTCTGCTTATGAAACTGTCAAGAACAGTAGTTCCTCTTCAGTCCGATACACTGTACTTGCTAGGAACAGACGCGAGTGCTATTTGCACTGTGTATGGCAATGGGAGCGCAATAGTGACTTTCCTTACCAGAAAACAACTCTTGCTCGTAGGACCAGAAACTGCATGAGATTCAACTCCATTTAGGACTGGGAAACAAATGCTAGCTCGCCTTACAAGAAACACACTCTGCTTTTGAGAAAAGAGCACTCTTCTACTCTACTGTGTTTCCTATTGGCTCCGAACAGTGAGCTTGCTTAGAACAAAAGAACTGTGCTTCCTACACACACAGGCCATATCTAGTTCACCTCTGCTTAGGAAACTGACAAGAACAGTAGCTCCTTTTCAGTCCGATACACTGTACTTGCTGGGAACAGACACGAGTGCTATTTGAACTGTGTATGGCAATTGGAGCACAATAGTGACTCGTCTTACCAGAAAAAAACTCTTGCTCGTAGGACAAAAAACTGCATGTGACTCAACTCCATTTAGGACTGGGAAACAAATGCTAGCTCGCCTTACAAGAAACACAATCTGCTTTAGAGAAAAGAGCACTCTTCTACTCTACTGTGTTTCCTATGGGGCCAGAGCAGTGAGCTTGTTCAGAACATAAGAACTGTGCTTCCTACACACTGGCCATATCTAGTTTAACTCTGCTTAGGAACTTGACAAGAACAGTAGCACATCTTCAGTCCAATAAACTGTAATTGCTGGGAACAGATGAATGTGCTATTTGCACTGTGTATGGCAATGGGAGCGCAATCGTGACTTTCCTTACCAGAAAACAACTCTTGCTCGTAGGACCAGTAACTGCATGTGATTCCACTTCATTTAGGACTGGGAAACAAATGCTTGCTCGCCTTACAAGAAACACACTCTGCTTTTGAGAAAAGAGCACTCTTCTACTCTACTGTGTTTCCTATAGGGCCAGAACAGTGAACTTGTTCAGAATAAAAGATCTGTGCTTCCTACACACGGGTCATAACTAGTTCAACTCTGCTTAGGAAACTGACAAGAACAGTAGCTCCTCTTCAGTCCGATACACTGTACTTGCTGGGAACAGACGCGAGTGCTATTTGCACTGTGTATGGCAATGGGAGCGCAATAGTGACTCTTCTTACCAGAAAACAACCCTTGCTCGTAGGACGAGAAACTGCATGTGATTCCACTCCATTTAGGACTGGGAAACAAATGCTAGCTCGCCCTACATGAAACACACTATGCTTTTGACAAAAGAGCACTCTTCTACTCTACTGTGTTTCCTATTGGCTCCCAACAGTGAGCTTGCTTAGAACAAAAGAACTGTGCTTCCTACACACACAGGCCATATCTAGTTCAACTCTGCATAGGAAACTGACAAGAACAGTAGCTCCTCTTCAGTCCGATACACTGTACTTGCTGGCAACAGACGCGAGTGCTATTTGCACTGTGTATGGCAATTGGAGCACAATAGTGACTCGTCTTACCAGAAAAAAACTCTTGCTCGTAGGACAAAAAACTGCATGTGACTCAACTCCATTTAGGACTGGGAAACAAATGCTAGCTCGCCTTACAAGAAACAAACTCTGCTTTAGAGAAAAGAGCACTCTTCTACTCTACTGTGTTTCCTATGGGGCCAGAGCAGTGAGCTTGCTCAGAACATAAGAACTGTGTTTCATACACACACGGGCCATATTTAGTTGATCTCTGCTTAGGAACCTGACAAGAACAGTAGCTCCTCTTCAGTCCAATACACTGTAATTGCTGGGAACAGACGCATGTGCTATTTGCACTGTGTATGGCAATGGGAGCAAAATAGTGACTTTCCTTACCAGAAAACAACTCTTGCTCGTAGGACCAGAAACTGCATGTGATTCTACTCCATTTAGGACTGGGAAACAAATGATAGCTCGCCTTACAAGAAACACACTCTGCTTTAGAGAAAAGAGCACTCTTCTACTCTACTGTGTTTCCTATGTGTTCCGAAAAGTGAGCTTGCTCACAACAAAAGAACTGTGCTTCCTACACACACGGACATATCTAGTTCAAGTCTGCTTAGGAACCTGACAAGAACAGTAGATCCTCTTCAGTCCAATACACTGTACTTGCTGGGAACAGACGCCAGTGCTATTTGTCCTGTGTATGGCAATGGCAGCGCAATAGTGACTCTTCTTACCAGAAAACAACTCTTGCTTGTAGGACCAGAAACTGCATGTGATTCAACTCCATTTAGGACTAGGAAACAAACGCTAGCTCGCCTTACAAAAACACACTCTGCTTTTGAGAAAAGAGCACTCTTCTACTCTACTGTGTTTCCAATAGGGCCAGAACAGTGAGCTTGTTCAGAACATAAGAACTGTGCTTCCTACACACACGGACCATATCTAGTTCAACTCTGCTTAGGAAACTGAGAAGAACAGAAGCTCCTCTTCAGTCCGATACACTGTACTTGCTGGGAATAGACGCGAGAGCTATTTGCACTATGTATGGCAAGGGGAGCGCAATAGTGACTTTCCTTACCAGAAAACAACTCTTGCTCTTAGGACCAGAAACTGCATGAGATTCAACTCCATTTAGGACTGGGAAACAAATGCTAGCTCCCCTTACATAAAACACACTCTGCTTTTGAGAAAAGAGCACTCTTCTACTCTACTGTTTTTCCTATGGGGTCCAAACAGTGAGCTTGCTCAGAACAAAAGAACTGTGCTTCCTACACACACAGGCCATATCTAGTTCACCTCTGCTTAGGAAACTGACAAGAACAGTAGCTCCTTTTCAGTCCGATACACTGTATTTGCTGGGAACAGACACGAGTGCTATTTGAACTGTGTATGGCAATTGGAGCACAATAGTGACTCGTCTTACCAGAAAAAAACTCTTGCTCGTAGGACAAAAAACTGCATGTGACTCAACTCCATTTAGGACTGGGAAACAAATGCTAGCTCGCCTTACAAGAAACACAATCTGCTTTAGAGAAAAGAGCACTCTTCTACTCTACTGTGTTTCCTATGGGGCCAGAGCAGTGAGCTTGTTCAGAACATAAGAACTGTGCTTCCTACACACTGGCCATATCTAGTTTAACTCTGCTTAGGAACTTGACAAGAACAGTAGCACATCTTCAGTCCAATAAACTGTAATTGCTGGGAACAGATGAATGTGCTATTTGCACTGTGTATGGCAATGGGAGCGCAATCGTGACTTTCCTTACCAGAAAACAACTCTTGCTCGTAGGACCAGTAACTGCATGTGATTCCACTTCATTTAGGACTGGGAAACAAATGCTTGCTCGCCTTACAAGAAACACACTCTGCTTTTGAGAAAAGAGCACTCTTCTACTCTACTGTGTTTCCTATAGGGCCAGAACAGTGAACTTGTTCAGAATAAAAGATCTGTGCTTCCTACACACGGGTCATAACTAGTTCAACTCTGCTTAGGAAACTGACAAGAACAGTAGCTCCTCTTCAGTCCGATACACTGTACTTGCTGGGAACAGACGCGAGTGCTATTTGCACTGTGTATGGCAATGGGAGCGCAATAGTGACTCTTCTTACCAGAAAACAACCCTTGCTCGTAGGACGAGAAACTGCATGTGATTCCACTCCATTTAGGACTGGGAAACAAATGCTAGCTCGCCCTACATGAAACACACTATGCTTTTGACAAAAGAGCACTCTTCTACTCTACTGTGTTTCCTATTGGCTCCCAACAGTGAGCTTGCTTAGAACAAAAGAACTGTGCTTCCTACACACACAGGCCATATCTAGTTCAACTCTGCATAGGAAACTGACAAGAACAGTAGCTCCTCTTCAGTCCGATACACTGTACTTGCTGGCAACAGACGCGAGTGCTATTTGCACTGTGTATGGCAATTGGAGCACAATAGTGACTCGTCTTACCAGAAAAAAACTCTTGCTCGTAGGACAAAAAACTGCATGTGACTCAACTCCATTTAGGACTGGGAAACAAATGCTAGCTCGCCTTACAAGAAACAAACTCTGCTTTAGAGAAAAGAGCACTCTTCTACTCTACTGTGTTTCCTATGGGGCCAGAAAGTGAGCTTGCTCAGAACATAAGAACTGTGTTTCATACACACACGGGCCATATCTAGTTGATCTCTGCTTAGGAACCTGACAAGAACAGTAGCTCCTCTTCAGTCCAATACACTGTAATTGCTGGGAACAGACGCATGTGCTATTTGCACTGTGTATGGCAATGGGAGCAAAATAGTGACTTTCCTTACCAGAAAACAACTCTTGCTCGTAGGACCAGAAACTGCATGTGATTCTACTCCATTTAGGACTGGGAAACAAATGATAGCTCGCCTTACAAGAAACACACTCTGCTTTAGAGAAAAGAGCACTCTTCTACTCTACTGTGTTTCCTATGTGTTCCGAAAAGTGAGCTTGCTCACAACAAAAGAACTGTGCTTCCTACACACACGGACATATCTAGTTCAAGTCTGCTTAGGAACCTGACAAGAACAGTAGATCCTCTTCAGTCCAATACACTGTACTTGCTGGGAACAGACGCCAGTGCTATTTGTCCTGTGTATGGCAATGGCAGCGCAATAGTGACTCTTCTTACCAGAAAACAACTCTTGCTCGTAGGACAAAAAACTGCATGTGATTCAACTCCATTTAGGACTAGGAAACAAACGCTAGCTCGCCTTACAAAAACACACTCTGCTTTTGAGAAAAGAGCACTCTTCTACTCTACTGTGTTTCCAATAGGGCCAGAACAGTGAGCTTGTTCAGAACATAAGAACTGTGCTTCCTACACACACGGACCATATCTAGTTCAACTCTGCTTAGGAAACTGAGAAGAACAGTAGCTCCTCTTCAGTCCGATACACTGTACTTGCTGGGAATAGACGCGAGAGCTATTTGCACTATGTATGGCAAGGGGAGCGCAATAGTGACTTTCCTTACCAGAAAACAACTCTTGCTCTTAGGACCAGAAACTGCATGAGATTCAACTCCATTTAGGACTGGGAAACAAATGCTAGCTCCCCTTACATAAAACACACTCTGCTTTTGAGAAAAGAGCACTCTTCTACTCTACTGTTTTTCCTATGGGGTCCAAACAGTGAGCTTGCTCAGAACAAAAGAACTGTGCTTCCTACACACACGGCCATATCTAGTTCAATTCTGCTTAGGAACCTGACAGGAACAGTAGATCCTCTTCAGTCCAATACACTGTACTTGCGGGGAACAGACGCGAGTGCTATTTGCACTGTGTATGGCAATTGGAGCACAATAGTGACTCGTCTTACTAGAAAACAATTCTTGCTCGTAGGACAAAAAACTGCATGTGACTCAACTCCATTTAGGACTGGGAAACAAACGCTAGCTCTCCTTACAAGAAACACACTCTGCTTTTTAGAAAAGAGCACTCTTCTACTCTACTGTGTTTCCTATAGGGCCAGAACAGTGAGCTTGCTCACAACAAAAGAACTGTGCTTCCTACACACGGGCCATATCTAGTTCAACTCTGCTTAGGAAACTGACAAGAACAGTAGCTCCTCTTCAGTCCGATACACTGTACTTGCTGGGAACAGACGCGAGTGCTATTTGCACTGTGTATGGCAATGGGAGCACAATAGTGACTTTCCTTACCAGAAAACAAGTCTTGCTCGTAGGACAAAAAATTGCATGTGACTCAACTCCATTTAGGACTGGGAAACAAACGCTAACTCAACTTCCAAGAAACACACTTTGCTTTTGAGAAAAGAGAACTCTTCTACTCTACTGTGTTTCCTATATGTTCCGAACAGTGAGCTGGCTCAGAAAAAAAAACTGTGCTTCCTACTCACACGGCCATATCTAGTTCAAGTCTGCTTAGGAACCTGACAAGAACAGTAGATCCTCTTCAGTTCAATACACTGTACTTGCTGGGAACAGACGCCAGTGCTATTTGTCCTGTGTATGGCAATGGCAGTGCAATAGTGACTCTTCTTACCATAAAACAACTCTTGCTCGTGGGACCAGAAACTGCATGTGATTCAACTCCATTTAGGACTGGGAAACAAATGCTAGCTCGCCTTACAAGAAACACACTCTGCTTTTGAGAAAAGAGCACTATTCTACTCTACTGTGTTTCCTATTGGCTCCGAACAGTGAGCTTGCTTAGAACAAAAGAACTGTGCTTCCTACACACACAGGCCATATCTAGTTCAACTCTGCTTAGGAAACTGACAAGAACAGTAGCTCCTTTTCAGTCCGATACACTGTACTTGTTGGGAACAGACGCGAGTGCTATTTGAACTGTGTATGGCAATTGGAGCACAATAGTGACTCGTCTTACCAGAAAAAAACTCTTGCTCGTAGGACAAAAAACTGCATGTGACTCAACTCCATTTAGGACTGGGAAACAAATGCTAGCTCGCCTTATAAGAAACACACTCTGCTTTAGAGAAAAGAGCACTCTTCTACTCTACTGTGTTTCCTATGGGGCCAGAGCAGTGAGCTTGCTCAGAACATAAGAACTGTGCTTCCTACACACTGGCCATATCTAGTTTAACTCTGCTTAGGAACTTGACAAGAACAGTAGCACATCTTCAGTCCAATAAACTGTAATTTCTGGGAACAGATGCATGTGCTATTTGCACTGTGTATGGCAATGGGAGCGCAATCGTGACTTTCCTTACCAGAAAACAACTCTTGCTCGTAGGACCAGAAACTGCATGTGATTCCACTCCATTTAGGACTGGGAAACAAATGCTAGCTGGCCTTACAAGAAACACACTCTGCTTTTGAGAAAAGAGCACTCTTCTACTCTACTGTGTTTCCTATAGGGCCAGAACAGTGAACTTGCTCAGAACAAAAGATCTGTGCTTCCTGCACACGGGTCATAACTAGTTCAACTCTGCTTAGGAAACTGACAAGAACAGTAGCTCCTCTTCAGTCCAATACACTGTACTTGCTGCGAACAGACGCGAGTGCTATTTGCACTGTGTATGGCAATGGGAGCACAAGAGTGACTTTCCTTACCAGAAAACAACTCTTGCTCGTAGGACCAGAAACTGCATGTGATTCAACTCCATTTAGGACTGGGAAAGAAATGCTAGCTCGCCTTACAAGAAACACACTCTGCTTTTGAGAAAAGAGCACTCTTCTACTCTACTGTGTTTCCTATGGGGTCCGAACAGTGAGCTTGCTCAGAACAAAAGAACTGTGCTTTCTACACACACGGGCCATATCTAATTTAACTCTGCTTAGGAAACAAACAAGAACAGTAGCTCCTCTTCAGTCTAATACACTGTACTTAAGGGGAACAGACGCGAGTGCTATTTGCACTGTGTATGGCATTGGAGCACAATAGTGACTTGTCTTACCAGAAAATAACTCTTGCTCGTTAGACAAAAAACCTCATGTGACTCAACTCCATTTAGGACTGGGAAACAAACGCTAGCTCGACTTCCAAGAAACACACTCTGCTTTTGAGAAAAGAGCACTCTTCTACTCTACTGTGTTTCCTATGTGTTCCGAACAGTGAGCTTGCTCAGAACAAAAAAACTGTGCTTCCTACACTCACGGCCATAACCAATTCAAGTCTGCTTAGGAACCTGACAAGAACAGTAGATCCTCTTCAGTCCAATACACTGTACTTGCTGGGAACAGACGCCAGTGCTATTTGTCCTGTGTATGGCAATGGCAGCGCAAAAGTGACTCTTCTTACCAGAAAACAACTCTTGCTTGTAGGACCAGAAACTGCATGTGATTCAACTCCATTTAGGACTAGGAAACAAACGCTAGCTCCCCTTACAAAAACACACTCTGCTTTTGAGAAAAGAGCACTCTTCTACTCTACTGTGTTTCCAATAGGGCCAGAACAGTGCGCTTGTTCAGAACATAAGAACTGTGCTTCCTACACACACGGGCCATATCTAGTTCAACTCTGCTTAGGAAACTGAGAAGAACAGTAGCTCCTCTTCAGTCCGATACACTGTACTTGCTGGGAATAGACGCGAGAGCTATTTGCACTATGTATGGCAAGGGGAGCGCAATAGTGACTTTCCCTACCAGAAAACAACTCTTGCTCTTAGGACCAGAAACTGCATGAGATTCAATTCCATTTAGGACTGGGAAACAAACGCTAGCTCGCCTTACATGAAACACACTCTGCTTTTGAGAAAAGAGCACTCTTCTACTCTACTGTGTTTCCTATGTGTTCAGAACAGTGAGCTTGCTCAGAACACAAAAACTGTGCTTCCTACACACACGGGCCATATCTAGTTCAAGTCTGCTTAGGAACCTGACAAGAACAGTAGATCCTCTTCAGTCCAATACACTGTACTTGCTGGGAACAGACGCCAGTGCTATTTGTCCTGTGTATGGCAATGGCAGCGCAATAGTGACTCTTCTTACCAGAAAACAACCCTTGCTCATAGGACCAGAAACTGCATGTGATTCAACTCCATTTAGGACTGGGAAACAAATGCTAGCTCGCCTTACATGAAACACACTCTGCTTTTGAGAAAAGAGCACTCTTCTACTCTACTGTGTTTCCTATGTGTTCCGAACAGTGAGCTTGCTCAGAACAAAAATACTGTGCTTCCTACACACACGGCCATATCTAGTTCAATTCTGCTTAGGAACCTGACAAGAACAGTAGATCCTCTTCAGTCCAATACACTGTACTTGCTGGGAACAGACGCCAGTGCTATTTGTCCTGTGTATGGCAATGGCAGCGCAATAGTGACTCTTCTTACCAGAAAACAACCCTTGCTCTTAGGACCAGAAACTGCTTGTGATTCAACTCCATTTAGGACTGGGAAACAAACGCTAGCTCGCCTTACAAAAACACACTCTGCTTTTGAGAAAAGAGCACTCTTCTACTCTACTGGGTTTCCTATGGTGTCCGAACAGTGAGCGTGCTCAGAACAAAAGAACTGTGCTTCCTACATAGGGCCCATAACTAGTTCAACTCTGCTTATGAAACTGACAAAAACAGTAGCTCCTCTTCAGTCTGATACACTGTACTTGCTGGGAACAGACGCGAGTGCTATTTGCACTGTGTATGGCAATGGGAGCGCAATAGTGACTTTCCTTACCAGAAAACAACTCTTGCTCGTAAGAGCAGAAACTGCATGTGATTCAACTCCATTTAGGACTGGGGAACAAGTGCTAGCTCGCGTTACATGAAACACACTCTGCTTTTGAGAAAAGAGCACTCTTCTATTCTACTGTGTTTCCTATGGGGTCCAAAAAGTGAGCTTGCTCAGAACAAAAAAACTGTGCTTCCTACACACACGGGCCATATCTATTTCAACTCTGCTTAGGTAACAAACAAGAACAGTATCTCCTCTTCAGTCCAATACACTGTACTTGCGGGGAACAGATGCGAGTGCTATTTGCACTGTGTATGGCATTTGGAGCACAATAGTGACTTGTCTTACGAGAAAACAACTCTTGCTCGTAGGACAAAAAACTGCATGTGAGTGAACTCCATTTAGGACTGGGAAACAAACGCTAGCTCGACTTCCAAGAAACACACTCTGCTTTTGAGAAAAGAGCACTCTTCTACTCTACTGTGTTTCCTATGTGTTCCGAAAAGTGAGCTTGCTCAGAACAAAAAAACTGTGCTTCCTACACACAAGGCCATATCTAGTTCAAGTCTGCTTAGGAACCTGACAAAAATAGTAGATCCTCTTCAGTCCAATACACTGTACTTGCTGGGAACAGACGCCAGTGCTATTTGTGCTGTGTATAGCAATGGCAGCGCAATAGTGACTCTTCTTACCAGAAAACAACCCTTGCTCGTAGGACGAGAAACTGCATGTGATTCCACTCCATTTAGGACTGGGAAACAAATGCTAGCTCGCCCTAAATGAAACACACTATGCTTTTGACAAAAGAGCACTCTTCTACTCTACTGTGTTTCCTATTGGCTCCCAACAGTGAGCTTGCTTAGAACAAAAGAACTGTGCTTCCTACACACACAGGCCATATCTAGTTCAACTCTGCATAGGAAACTGACAAGAACAGTAGCTCCTCTTCAGTCCGATACACTGTACTTGCTGGCAACAGACGCGAGTGCTATTTGCACTGTGTATGGCAATTGGAGCACAATAGTGACTCGTCTTACCAGAAAAAAACTCTTGCTCGTAGGACAAAAAACTGCATGTGACTCAACTCCATTTAGGACTGGGAAACAAATGCTAGCTCGCCTTACAAGAAACACACTCTGCTTTAGAGAAAAGAGCACTCTTCTACTCTACTGTGTTTCCTATGGGGCCAGAGCAGTGAGCTTGCTCAGAACATAAGAACTGTGTTTCATACACACACGGGCCATATCTAGTTGATCTCTGCTTAGGAACCTGACAAGAACAGTAGCTCCTCTTCAGTCCAATACACTGTAATTGCTGGGAACAGACGCATGTGCTATTTGCACTGTGTATGGCAATGGGAGCAAAATAGTGACTTTCCTTACCAGAAAACAACTCTTGCTCGTAGGACCAGAAACTGCATGTGATTCTACTCCATTTAGGACTGGGAAACAAATGCTAGCTCGCCTTACAAGAAACACACTCTGCTTTAGAGAAAAGAGCACTCTTCTACTCTACTGTGTTTCCTATGTGTTCCGAAAAGTGAGCTTGCTCAGAACAAAAGAACTGTGCTTCCAACACACACGGCCATATCTAGTTCAAGTCTGCTTAGGAACCTGACAAGAACAGTAGATCCTCTTCAGTTCAATACACTGTACTTGCTGGGAACAGACGCGAGTGCTATTTGCACTGTGTATGGCAATTGGAGCACAATAGTGACTTGTCTTACGAGAAAACAACTCTTGCTCGTAGGACAAAAAACTGCATGTGAGTGAACTCCATTTAGGACTGGGAAACAAACGCTAGCTCGACTTCCAAGAAACACACTCTGCTTTTGAGAAAAGAGCACTCTTCTACTCTACTGTGTTTCCTATGTGTTCCGAAAAGTGAGCTTGCTCAGAACAAAAAAACTGTGCTTCCTACACACAAGGCCATATCTAGTTCAAGTCTGCTTAGGAACCTGACAAAAATAGTAGATCCTCTTCAGTCCAATACACTGTACTTGCTGGGAACAGACGCCAGTGCTATTTGTGCTGTGTATAGCAATGGCAGCGCAATAGTGACTCTTCTTACCAGAAAACAACCCTTGCTCGTAGGACGAGAAACTGCATGTGATTCCACTCCATTTAGGACTGGGAAACAAATGCTAGCTCGCCCTAAATGAAACACACTATGCTTTTGACAAAAGAGCACTCTTCTACTCTACTGTGTTTCCAATTGGCTCCCAACAGTGAGCTTGCTTAGAACAAAAGAACTGTGCTTCCTACACACACAGGCCATATCTAGTTCAACTCTGCATAGGAAACTGACAAGAACAGTAGCTCCTCTTCAGTCCGATACACTGTACTTGCTGGCAACAGACGCGAGTGCTATTTGCACTGTGTATGGCAATTGGAGCACAATAGTGACTCGTCTTACCAGAAAAAAACTCTTGCTCGTAGGACAAAAAACTGTCTGTGACTCAACTCCATTTAGGACTGGGAAACAAATGCTAGCTCGCCTTACAAGAAACACACTCTGCTTTAGAGAAAAGAGCACTCTTCTACTCTACTGTGTTTCCTATGGGGCCAGAGCAGTGAGCTTGCTCAGAACATAAGAACTGTGTTTCATACACACACGGGCCATATCTAGTTGATCTCTGCTTAGGAACCTGACAAGAACAGTAGCTCCTCTTCAGTCCAATACACTGTAATTGCTGGGAACAGACGCATGTGCTATTTGCACTGTGTATGGCAATGGGAGCAAAATAGTGACTTTCCTTACCAGAAAACAACTCTTGCTCGTAGGACCAGAAACTGCATGTGATTCTACTCCATTTAGGACTGGGAAACAAATGCTAGCTCGCCTTACAAGAAACACACTCTGCTTTAGAGAAAAGAGCACTCTTCTACTCTACTGTGTTTCCTATGTGTTCCGAAAAGTGAGCTTGCTCAGAACAAAAGAACTGTGCTTCCAACACACACGGCCATATCTAGTTCAAGTCTGCTTAGGAACCTGACAAGAACAGTAGATCCTCTTCAGTTCAATACACTGTACTTGCTGGGAACAGACGCCAGTGCTATTTGTTCTGTGTATGGCAATGGCAGCGCATTAGTGACTCTTCTTAACAGAAAACAAATCTTGCTCGTAGGACCAGAAACTGCATGTGATTCCACTCCATTTAGGACTGGGAAACAAACTCTAGCTCGCTTTACAAGAAACACACTCTGCTTTTGAGAAAAGAGCACTCTTCTACTCTTCTGTGTTTCCTATAGGGCCAGAACAGTGAGCTTGCTCAGAAAAAAAGAACTGTGCTTCCTACACACGGGCCATATCTAGTTCAACTCTGCTTAGGAAACTGAGAAGAACTGTAGCTCCTTTTCAGTCCAATACACTGTACTTGCTGGGAACAGACGGGAGGGCTATTTACACTGTGTATGGCAATGGGAGTGCAATAGTGACTTTCCTTACCAGAAAACAACTCCTGCTCGTAGGACCAGAGACTGCATGTGATTCCACTTCTTTTTTGAACTGGGAAACAAACGCTAGCTCGCCTTACAATAAACACATTCTGCTTTAGAGAAAAGAGCACTCTTCTACTCTACTGTGTTTCCTATGGGGTCAAAACAGTGAGCTTGCTCAGACCAAAAGAACTGTGCTTCCTACACAAGCGGGCCATATCTAGTTCCATTCTGCTTAGTAAACTGACAAGAACAGTAGCTCCTATTCAGTCCAATACACTGTACTTGCTGGGAAAAGACGCAAGTGCTATTTGCCTTGTAAAGGGCAATGGGAGCGCAATAGTGACTTTCCTTACCAGAAAACAACTCTTGTTCATAGGACCAGAAACTGCATGTGATTCAACTCCATTTAGGACTAGGAAACAAACGCTAGCTCGCCTTACAAAAACACACTCTGCTTTTGAGAAAAGAGCACTCTTCTACTCTACTGTGTTTCCTATGTGTTCCGAAAAGTGAGCTTGCGCAGAACAAAAGAACTGTGCTTCCTACACACACGGCCATATCTAGTTCAATTCTGCTTAGGAACCTGACAAGAACAGTAGATCCTCTTCAGTCCAGTACACTGTACTTGCTGGGAACAGACGCCAGTGCTATTTGTCCTATGTATGGCAATGGCAGCGCAATAGTGACTCTTCTTACCAGAATACAACTCTTGCTCGTAGGACTAGAAACTGCATGTGATTCAACTCCATTTAGGACTGGGAAAGAAACGCTAGCTCGCCTTACAAGAAACACACTCTGCTTTAGAGAAAAGAGCACTCTTCTACTCTACTGTGTTTCCTATAGGGCCAGAACAGTGAGCTTGCTCAGAACAAAAGAACTGTGCTTCCTACACACGGGCCATACCTAGTTCAACTCTGCTTAGGAAACTGACAAGAACAGCAGCTCCTCTTCAGTCCGATACACTGTACTTGCTGGGAACAGACGCGAGGGCTATTTGTCCTGTGTATGGCAATGGCAGCGCAATAGTGACTCTTCTTACCAGAAAACAACTCTTGCTCGTAGGACCAGAAACTGCATGTGATTCAACTCCATTTAGGACTGGGAAACAAAAGCTAGCTCACCTTACAAGAAACACACTCTGCTTTAGAGAAAAAAGCACTATTCTACTCTACTGTGTTTCCTATAGGGCCAGAAGAGTGAGCTTGCTCAGAACAAAAGAACTGTGCTTCCTACACACGGGCCATATCTAGTTCAACTCTGCTTAGGAAACTGACAAGAACAGTAGCTCCTCTTCAGTCCGATACACTGTACTTGCTGGGTACAGACGCGAGTGCTATTTGCACTGTGTATGGCATTGGAGCACAATAGTGACTTGTCTTACCAGAAAATAACTCTTGCTCGTTGGACAAAAAACTGCATGTGACTCAACTCCATTTAGGACTGGGAAACAAACGCTAGCTCGACTTCCAAGAAACACACTCTGCTTTTGAGAAAAGAGCACTCTTCTACTCTACTGTGTTTCCTATGGTGTCCGAACAGTGAGCTTGCTCAGAACAAAAGAACTGTGCTTCCTACACACACGGCCATATCTAGTTCAACTGTGCTTAGGAAACTGACAAGAACAGTAGCTCCTCTTCCGTCCAATACACTGTACTTGCGGGGAACAGACGCGAGTGCTATTTGCACTGTGTATGGCAAATGGAGCACAATAGTGACTTGTCTTACCAGAAAACAACTTTTTCTCATAGTACAAAAAACTGCATGTGACTCAACTCCATTTAGGACTGGGAAACAAACGCTAGCTCGCCTTACAAGAAACACACTCTGCTTTTGAGAAAAGAGCACTCTTCTACTCTATGTGTTTCCTATGTGTTCCAAACAGTGAGCTTGCTCAGAACAAAAAAACTGTGCTTCCAACACACACGGCCATATCTAGTTCAACTCTGCTTAGAAACCTGACAAGAACAGTAGATCCTCTTCAGTCCGATACACTGTACTTGCTGGGAACAGACGCGAGTGCTATTTGTCCTGTGTATGGCAATGGGAGCGCAATAGTGACTCTTCTTACCAGAAAACAACTCTTGCTCGTAATACCAGAAACTTCATGTGATTCAACTCCATTTAGGACTGGGAAACAAATGCTAGCTCACCTTACATGAAACACACTCTGCTTTTGAGAAAAGAGCTCTCTTCTACTCTACTGTGCTTCCTATGGGGTCCGAACAGTTAACTTGCTCAGAACAAAACAACTGTGCTTCCTACACACACGGGCCATATCAAGTTCAACTCTGCTTAGGAAACTGAAAAAAACAGTAGATCCTCTTCAGTACAATACAATGTACTTGCGGGGAACAGACGCGAGTGCTATTTGCACTGTGTATGGCAATTGGAGCACAATAGTGACTCGTCTTACCAGAAAACAACTCTTGCTCGTAGGACAAAACACTGCACGTGACTCAACGCCATTTAGGACTGGGAAACAAATGCAAGCTCGCCTTACAAGAAAAACACTCTGCTTTAGAGAAAAGAGCAATCTTCCACTCTACTGTGTTTCCTATAGGGCCAGAAGAGTGAGCTTGCTCAGAATAAAAGAACTGTGCTTCCTACATACGGGCCATAACTAGTTCATCTCTGCTTAGGAAACTGACAAGAACAGTAGCTCCTCTTCAGTCCGATACACTGTACTTGCTGGGAACAGACGCGAGTGCTATTTGCACTGTGTATGGCAATGGGAGCGCAATAGTGACTTTCCTTACCAGAAAACAACTCTTGATCGTAGGACCAGAAACTGCATATGATCAACTCCATTTAGGACTGGGAAAGAAATGCTAGCTCGCCTTACAAGAAACACACTCTGCTTTAGAGAAAAGAGCACTCTTCTACTCTACTGTGTTTCCTATGTGTTCCGAAAAGTGAGCTTGCTCAGAACAAAAGAACTGTGCTTCCAACACACACGGCCATATCTAGTTCAAGTCTGCTTAGGAACCTGACAAGAACAGTAGATCCTCTTCAGTTCAATACACTGTACTTGCTGGGAACAGACGCCAGTGCTATTTGTTCTGTGTATGGCAATGGCAGCGCATTAGTGACTCTTCTTAACAGAAAACAAATCTTGCTCGTAGGACCAGAAACTGCATGTGATTCCACTCCATTTAGGACTGGGAAACAAACTCTAGCTCGCTTTACAAGAAACACACTCTGCTTTTGAGAAAAGAGCACTCTTCTACTCTTCTGTGTTTCCTATAGGGCCAGAACAGTGAGCTTGCTCAGAAAAAAAGAACTGTGCTTCCTACACACGGGCCATATCTACTTCAACTCTGCTTAGGAAACTGAGAAGAACTGTAGCTCCTTTTCAGTCCAATACACTGTACTTGCTGGGAACAGACGGGAGGGCTATTTACACTGTGTATGGCAATGGGAGTGCAATAGTGACTTTCCTTACCAGAAAACAACTCCTGCTCGTAGGACCAGAGACTGCATGTGATTCCACTTCTTTTTTGGACTGGGAAACAAACGCTAGCTCGCCTTACAATAAACACATTCTGCTTTAGAGAAAAGAGCACTCTTCTACTCTACTGTGTTTCCTATGGGGTCAAAACAGTGAGCTTGCTCAGACCAAAAGAACTGTGCTTCCTACACAAGCGGGCCATATCTAGTTCCATTCTGCTTAGTAAACTGACAAGAACAGTAGCTCCTATTCAGTCCAATACACTGTACTTGCTGGGAAAAGACGCAAGTGCTATTTGCCTTGTAAAGGGCAATGGGAGCGCAATAGTGACTTTCCTTACCAGAAAACAACTCTTGTTCATAGGACCAGAAACTGCATGTGATTCAACTCCATTTAGGACTAGGAAACAAACGCTAGCTCGCCTTACAAAAACACACTCTGCTTTTGAGAAAAGAGCACTCTTCTACTCTACTGTGTTTCCTATGTGTTCCGAAAAGTGAGCTTGCGCAGAACAAAAGAACTGTGCTTCCTACACACACGGCCATATCTAGTTCAATTCTGCTTAGGAACCTGACAAGAACAGTAGATCCTCTTCAGTCCAGTACACTGTACTTGCTGGGAACAGACGCCAGTGCTATTTGTCCTATGTATGGCAATGGCAGCGCAATAGTGACTCTTCTTACCAGAATACAACTCTTGCTCGTAGGACTAGAAACTGCATGTGATTCAACTCCATTTAGGACTGGGAAAGAAACGCTAGCTCGCCTTACAAGAAACACACTCTGCTTTAGAGAAAAGAGCACTCTTCCACTCTACTGTGTTTCCTATGTGGCCAGAACAGTGAGCTTGCTCAGAACAAAAGAACTGTGCTTCCTACACACGGGCCATACCTAGTTCAACTCTGCTTAGGAAACTGACAAGAACAGCAGCTCCTCTTCAGTACGATACACTGTACTTGCTGGGAACAGACGCGAGGGCTATTTGTCCTGTGTATGGCAATGGCAGCGCAATAGTGACTCTTCTTACCAGAAAACAACTCTTGCTCGTAGGACCAGAAACTGCATGTGATTCAACTCCATTTAGGACTGGGAAACAAAAGCTAGCTCACCTTACAAGAAACACACTCTGCTTTAGAGAAAAAAGCACTATTCTACTCTACTGTGTTTCCTATAGGGCCAGAAGAGTGAGCTTGCTCAGAACAAAAGAACTGTGCTTCCTACACACGGGCCATATCTAGTTCAACTCTGCTTAGGAAACTGACAAGAACAGTAGCTCCTCTTCAGTCCGATACACTGTACTTGCTGGGTACAGACGCGAGTGCTATTTGCACTGTGTATGGCATTGGAGCACAATAGTGACTTGTCTTACCAGAAAATAACTCTTGCTCGTTGGACAAAAAACTGCATGTGACTCAACTCCATTTAGGACTGGGAAACAAACGCTAGCTCGACTTCCAAGAAACACACTCTGCTTTTGAGAAAAGAGCACTCTTCTACTCTACTGTGTTTCCTATGGTGTCCGAACAGTGAGCTTGCTCAGAACAAAAGAACTGTGCTTCCTACACACACGGCCATATCTAGTTCAACTGTGCTTAGGAAACTGACAAGAACAGTAGCTCCTCTTCCGTCCAATACACTGTACTTGCGGGGAACAGACGCGAGTGCTATTTGCACTGTGTATGGCAAATGGAGCACAATAGTGACTTGTCTTACCAGAAAACAACTTTTTCTCATAGTACAAAAAACTGCATGTGACTCAACTCCATTTAGGACTGGGAAACAAACGCTAGCTCGCCTTACAAGAAACACACTCTGCTTTTGAGAAAAGAGCACTCTTCTACTCTATGTGTTTCCTATGTGTTCCAAACAGTGAGCTTGCTCAGAACAAAAAAACTGTGCTTCCAACACACACGGCCATATCTAGTTCAACTCTGCTTAGAAACCTGACAAGAACAGTAGATCCTCTTCAGTCCGATACACTGTACTTGCTGGGAACAGACGCGAGTGCTATTTGTCCTGTGTATGGCAATGGGAGCGCAATAGTGACTCTTCTTACCAGAAAACAACTCTTGCTCGTAATACCAGAAACTTCATGTGATTCAACTCCATTTAGGACTGGGAAACAAATGCTAGCTCACCTTACATGAAACACACTCTGCTTTTGAGAAAAGAGCTCTCTTCTACTCTACTGTGCTTCCTATGGGGTCCGAACAGTTAACTTGCTCAGAACAAAACAACTGTGCTTCCTACACACACGGGCCATATCAAGTTCAACTCTGCTTAGGAAACTGAAAAAAACAGTAGATCCTCTTCAGTACAATACAATGTACTTGCGGGGAACAGACGCGAGTGCTATTTGCACTGTGTATGGCAATTGGAGCACAATAGTGACTCGTCTTACCAGAAAACAACTCTTGCTCGTAGGACAAAACACTGCACGTGACTCAACGCCATTTAGGACTGGGAAACAAATGCAAGCTCGCCTTACAAGAAAAACACTCTGCTTTAGAGAAAAGAGCAATCTTCCACTCTACTGTGTTTCCTATAGGGCCAGAAGAGTGAGCTTGCTCAGAATAAAAGAACTGTGCTTCCTACATACGGGCCATAACTAGTTCATCTCTGCTTAGGAAACTGACAAGAACAGTAGCTCCTCTTCAGTCCGATACACTGTACTTGCTGGGAACAGACGCGAGTGCTATTTGCACTGTGTATGGCAATGGGAGCGCAATAGTGACTTTCCTTACCAGAAAACAACTCTTGATCGTAGGACCAGAAACTGCATATGATCAACTCCATTTAGGACTGGGAAAGAAATGCTAGCTCGCCTTACATGAAACACACTCTGCTTTTGAGAAAAGAGCACTCTTCTACTCTATTGTGTTTCCTATGGGGTCCAAACAGTGAGCTTGCTCAGAACAAAAGAACTGTGCTTCCTACACTCACGGACCATATCTAGTTCCATTCTGCTTAGTAAACTGACAAGAACAGTAGCTCCTATTCAGTCCAATACACTGTACTTGGTGGGAAAAGACGCAAGTGCTATTTGCCTTGTAAAGGGCAATGGGACGCAATAGTGACTTTCCTTACCAGAAAACAACTCTTGTTCATAGGACGAGAAACTGCATGTGATTCAACTCCATTTAGGACTAGGAAATAAACGCTAGCTCGCCTTACAAAAACACACTCTGCTTTTGAGAAAAGAGCACTCTTCTACTCTACTGTGTTTCCTATGTGTTCCGAAAAGTGAGCTTGCTCAGAACAAAAGAACTGTGCATCCTACACACACGGCCATATCTAGTTCAATTCTGCTTAGGAACCTGACAAGAACAGTAGATCCTCTTCAGTCCAATACACTGTACTTGCTGGGAACAGACGCCAGTGCTATTTGTCCTATGTATGGCAATGGCAGCGCAATAGTGACTCTTCTTACCAGAATACAACTCTTGCTCGTAGGACTAGAAACTGCATGTGATTCAACTCCATTTAGGACTGGGAAAGAAACGCTAGCTCGCCTTACAAGAAACACACTCTGCTTTAGAGAAAAGAGCACTCTTCCACTCTACTGTGTTTCCTATAGGGCCAGAACAGTGAGCTTGCTCAGAACAAAAGAACGGTGCTTCATACACACGGGCCATAACTAGTTCAACTTTGCCTAGGAAACTGACGAGAAAAGTAGCTCCTCTTCAGTCCGATACACTGTACTTGCTGGGAACAGACGCGAGTGCTATTTGTCCTGTGTATGTCAATGGGAGCGCAATAGTGACTCTTCTTACGAGAAAACAACTATTGCTCGTAAGACCAGAAACTTCATGTGATTCAACTCCATTTAGGACTGGGAAACAAATGCTAGCTCGCCTTACATGAAACACACTCTGCTTTTGAGAAAAGAGCACTCTTCTACTCTACTGTGCTTCCTATGGGGTCCGAACAGTGAACTTGCTCAGAACAAAAGAACTGTGCTTCCTACACACACGGGCCATATCTAGTTCAACTCTGCTTAGGAAACTGACAAAAACAGTAGATCCTCTTCAGTTCAATACAATGTACTTGCGGGGAACAGACGCGAGTGCTATTTGCACTGTGTATGGCAATTGGAGCACAATAGTGACTCGTCTTACCAGAAAACAACTCTTGCTCGTAGGACAAAACACTGCATGTGACTCAACTCCATTTAGGACTGGGAAACAAATTCTAGCTCGCCTTACAAGAAACACACTCTGCTTTTGAGAAAAGAGCACTCTTCTACTCTACTGTGTTTCCTATGGTGTCCGAACAGTGAGCTTGCTCAGAACAAAAGAACTGTGCTTCCTACACACACGGGCCATATCTAGTTCAACTCCGCTTAGGAAACTGACAAGAACAGTACCTCCTCTTCTGTCCAATACACTGTACTTGCACTGTGTATGCCAATGGAAGCGCAATAGTGACTCTTCTTACAGGAAACAACTCTTGCTCGTAAGACCAGAAACTGCATGTGATTCAACTCCATTTAGGACTGGGAAACAAACGCTAGCTCGTCTTACAAGAAACACACTCTGCTTTTGATAAAAGAGCACTCTTCTACTCTACTGTGTTTTCTATAGGGCCAGAAGAGAGAGCTTGCTCAGAACAAAGGAACTGTGCTTCCTACACACAGGGGCCATATCTACTTCAACTGTGCTTAGGAACCAGACAAGAATAGTAGCTCCTCTTCAGTCCAATACACTGTACTTGCTGGGAACAGATGACAGTGCTATTTGCACTGTGTATGGCAAAGGGAGCACAATAGTGACTTTCCTTACCAGAAAAAATCTCTTGCTCCTAGGACCAAAAACTGCATGTGATTCAACTCCATTTAGGACTGGGAAACAAACGCTAGGTCACCTTACAAGAAACACACTCTGCTTTTGATAAAAGAGCACTCTTCTACTCTACTGTGTTTCCTGTGTTGTCTGAACAGAAAGCTTGCTCAGAAAAAAAGAACTGTGCTTCCTACACACAAGGGCCATATCTTGTTCAACTCTTCTTAGGAAACTGACAAGAACAGTAGATCCTCTTCAGTCCAATACACTGTACATGCTGGGAACAGATGCCAGTGCTATTTGCACTGTGTATGACAATGGGACTGCAACAGTGACTCTTCTTACCAGAAAACAACTCTTGCTCTTAGGACTAGAAACTGCATGGATTCAACTCCATTTAGGACTGGGAAACAAACGCTATCTCGCCTTACAAGAAACACAATCTGCTTTTGAGAAAAGAGCACTCTTCTACTCTACTGGGTTTCCTAAGTGTTCCGAACAGTGAGCTTGTTCAGAACAAAAGAACTGTGCTTCCTACACACACGGGCCATATCTAGTTCAACTCTGCTTAAAAAACTTACAAGAAAAGTAGCTCCTCTTCAGCAAAATACAATGTACTTGCTGGGAACAGATGCGAGTGCTATTTGCACTGTGTATCGCAATGTGAGCTCAATAGTGACTTTCCTTACCAGAAAAAAACTATTGCTCGTAGGACTAAAAACTGCATGTGATTCAACTCCATTTAGGACTGGGAAACAAACGTTAGCTCGCCTTACAAGAAACACACTCTGCTTTTGAGAAAAAAGCACTCTTATATTCTCCTGTGTTTCCTATAGGGCCTGTACAGCAAGCTTGCTCAGAACAAAAGAACTGTGCTTCCTACACACATGGCCATATCCAGTTCAATTCTGCTTAGGAAACTGACAAGAACAGTAGCTCCTCTTCAGTCCAATACACTCTACATGCTGGGAACAGACGCCAGTGCTATTTGCCCTGTGTATGACAATGGGAGCACAATAGTGTCTCTTCTTACCAGAAAACAACTCTTGCTCGTAGGACCAGAAACTGCATGGGATTCAACTCCATTTAGGACTGGGAAACAAACGCTACCTCGCCTTACAAGAAACACACTCTGCTTTTGAGAAAAGAGCACTCTTCTACTCTACTGTGTTTCCCAAGGGCTAGAACAGTGAGCTTGCTCAGAACAAAAGAACTGTGCTTCCTACACACACGGGCCATATCTAGTTCAATTCCGCTTAGGAAACTGACAAGAACAGTAGATCCTCTTCAATCCAGTACACTGTACTTGCTGGGAACAGACGCCAGTGCTGTTTGCACTGTGTATGACAATGGGAGAGTAATAGTGACTATTCTTAAAAGAAAACAACTCTTGCTCGTAGGACCAGAAACTGCATGTGATTCAACTCCATTTAGGACTGGGAAACAAACACTAGCTCGACTTCCAAGAAACACACTCTGCTTTTGAGAAAAGAGCACTCTTCTACTCTACTGTGTTTCCTATGGTGTCCGAACAGTGAGCTTGCTCAGAACAAAAGAACTGTGCTTCCTACACACACGGCCATATCTAGTTCAACTGTGCTTAGGAAACTGACAAGAACAGTAGCTCCTCTTCCGTCCAATACACTGTACTTGCGGGGAACAGACGCGAGTGCTATTTGCACCGTGTATGGCAAATGGAGCACAATAGTGACTTGTCTTACCAGAAAACAACTTTTTCTCATAGTACAAAAAACTGCATGTGACTCAACTCCATTTAGGACTGGGAAACAAACGCTAGCTCGCCTTACAAGAAACACACTCTGCTTTTGAGAAAAGAGCACTCTTCTACTCTATGTGTTTCCTATGTGTTCCAAACAGTGAGCTTGCTCAGAACAAAAAAACTGTGCTTCCAACACACACGGCCATATCTAGTTCAACTCTGCTTAGAAACCTGACAAGAACAGTAGATCCTCTTCAGTCCGATACACTGTACTTGCTGGGAACAGACGCGAGTGCTATTTGTCCTGTGTATGGCAATGGGAGCGCAATAGTGACTCTTCTTACCAGAAAACAACTCTTGCTCGTAATACCAGAAACTTCATGTGATTCAACTCCATTTAGGACTGGGAAACAAATGCTAGCTCACCTTACATGAAACACACTCTGCTTTTGAGAAAAGAGCTCTCTTCTACTCTACTGTGCTTCCTATGGGGTCCGAACAGTTAACTTGCTCAGAACAAAACAACTGTGCTTCCTACACACACGGGCCATATCAAGTTCAACTCTGCTTAGGAAACTGAAAAAAACAGTAGATCCTCTTCAGTACAATACAATGTACTTGCGGGGAACAGACGCGAGTGCTATTTGCACTGTGTATGGCAATTGGAGCACAATAGTGACTCGTCTTACCAGAAAACAACTCTTGCTCGTAGGACAAAACACTGCACGTGACTCAACGCCATTTAGGACTGGGAAACAAATGCAAGCTCGCCTTACAAGAAAAACACTCTGCTTTAGAGAAAAGAGCAATCTTCCACTCTACTGTGTTTCCTATAGGGCCAGAAGAGTGAGCTTGCTCAGAATAAAAGAACTGTGCTTCCTACATACGGGCCATAACTAGTTCATCTCTGCTTAGGAAACTGACAAGAACAGTAGCTCCTCTTCAGTCCGATACACTGTACTTGCTGGGAACAGACGCGAGTGCTATTTGCACTGTGTATGGCAATGGGAGCGCAATAGTGACTTTCCTTACCAGAAAACAACTCTTGATCGTAGGACCAGAAACTGCATATGATCAACTCCATTTAGGACTGGGAAAGAAATGCTAGCTCGCCTTACATGAAACACACTCTGCTTTTGAGAAAAGAGCACTCTTCTACTCTATTGTGTTTCCTATGGGGTCCAAACAGTGAGCTTGCTCAGAACAAAAGAACTGTGCTTCCTACACTCACGGACCATATCTAGTTCCATTCTGCTTAGTAAACTGACAAGAACAGTAGCTCCTATTCAGTCCAATACACTGTACTTGGTGGGAAAAGACGCAAGTGCTATTTGCCTTGTAAAGGGCAATGGGACGCAATAGTGACTTTCCTTACCAGAAAACAACTCTTGTTCATAGGACGAGAAACTGCATGTGATTCAACTCCATTTAGGACTAGGAAATAAACGCTAGCTCGCCTTACAAAAACACACTCTGCTTTTGAGAAAAGAGCACTCTTCTACTCTACTGTGTTTCCTATGTGTTCCGAAAAGTGAGCTTGCTCAGAACAAAAGAACTGTGCATCCTACACACACGGCCATATCTAGTTCAATTCTGCTTAGGAACCTGACAAGAACAGTAGATCCTCTTCAGTCCAATACACTGTACTTGCTGGGAACAGACGCCAGTGCTATTTGTCCTATGTATGGCAATGGCAGCGCAATAGTGACTCTTCTTACCAGAATACAACTCTTGCTCGTAGGACTAGAAACTGCATGTGATTCAACTCCATTTAGGACTGGGAAAGAAACGCTAGCTCGCCTTACAAGAAACACACTCTGCTTTAGAGAAAAGAGCACTCTTCCACTCTACTGTGTTTCCTATAGGGCCAGAACAGTGAGCTTGCTCAGAACAAAAGAACGGTGCTTCATACACACGGGCCATAACTAGTTCAACTTTGCCTAGGAAACTGACGAGAAAAGTAGCTCCTCTTCAGTCCGATACACTGTACTTGCTGGGAACAGACGCGAGTGCTATTTGTCCTGTGTATGTCAATGGGAGCGCAATAGTGACTCTTCTTACGAGAAAACAACTATTGCTCGTAAGACCAGAAACTTCATGTGATTCAACTCCATTTAGGACTGGGAAACAAATGCTAGCTCGCCTTACATGAAACACACTCTGCTTTTGAGAAAAGAGCACTCTTCTACTCTACTGTGCTTCCTATGGGGTCCGAACAGTGAACTTGCTCAGAACAAAAGAACTGTGCTTCCTACACACACGGGCCATATCTAGTTCAACTCTGCTTAGGAAACTGACAAAAACAGTAGATCCTCTTCAGTTCAATACAATGTACTTGCGGGGAACAGACGCGAGTGCTATTTGCACTGTGTATGGCAATTGGAGCACAATAGTGACTCGTCTTACCAGAAAACAACTCTTGCTCGTAGGACAAAACACTGCATGTGACTCAACTCCATTTAGGACTGGGAAACAAATGCAAGCTCGCCTTACAAGAAACACACTCTGCTTTTGAGAAAAGAGCACTCTTCTACTCTACTGTGTTTCCTATGGTGTCCGAACAGTGAGCTTGCTCAGAACAAAAGAACTGTGCTTCCTACACACACGGGCCATATCTAGTTCAACTCCGCTTAGGAAACTGACAAGAACAGTACCTCCTCTTCTGTCCAATACACTGTACTTGCACTGTGTATGCCAATGGAAGCGCAATAGTGACTCTTCTTACAGGAAACAACTCTTGCTCGTAAGACCAGAAACTGCATGTGATTCAACTCCATTTAGGACTGGGAAACAAACGCTAGCTCGTCTTACAAGAAACACACTCTGCTTTTGATAAAAGAGCACTCTTCTACTCTACTGTGTTTTCTATAGGGCCAGAAGAGAGAGCTTGCTCAGAACAAAGGAACTGTGCTTCCTACACACAGGGGCCATATCTACTTCAACTGTGCTTAGGAACCAGACAAGAATAGTAGCTCCTCTTCAGTCCAATACACTGTACTTGCTGGGAACAGATGACAGTGCTATTTGCACTGTGTATGGCAAAGGGAGCACAATAGTGACTTTCCTTACCAGAAAAAATCTCTTGCTCCTAGGACCAAAAACTGCATGTGATTCAACTCCATTTAGGACTGGGAAACAAACGCTAGGTCACCTTACAAGAAACACACTCTGCTTTTGATAAAAGAGCACTCTTCTACTCTACTGTGTTTCCTGTGTTGTCTGAACAGAAAGCTTGCTCAGAAAAAAAGAACTGTGCTTCCTACACACAAGGGCCATATCTTGTTCAACTCTTCTTAGGAAACTGACAAGAACAGTAGATCCTCTTCAGTCCAATACACTGTACATGCTGGGAACAGATGCCAGTGCTATTTGCACTGTGTATGACAATGGGACTGCAACAGTGACTCTTCTTACCAGAAAACAACTCTTGCTCTTAGGACTAGAAACTGCATGGATTCAACTCCATTTAGGACTGGGAAACAAACGCTATCTCGCCTTACAAGAAACACAATCTGCTTTTGAGAAAAGAGCACTCTTCTACTCTACTGTTTTTCCTAAGTGTTCCGAACAGTGAGCTTGTTCAGAACAAAAGAACTGTGCTTCCTACACACACGGGCCATATCTAGTTCAACTCTGCTTAAAAAACTTACAAGAAAAGTAGCTCCTCTTCAGCAAAATACAATGTACTTGCTGGGAACAGATGCGAGTGCTATTTGCACTGTGTATCGCAATGTGAGCTCAATAGTGACTTTCCTTACCAGAAAAAAACTATTGCTCGTAGGACTAAAAACTGCATGTGATTCAACTCCATTTAGGACTGGGAAACAAACGTTAGCTCGCCTTACAAGAAACACACTCTGCTTTTGATAAAAGAGCACTCTTCTACTCTACTGTGTTTTCTATAGGGCCAGAAGAGAGAGCTTGCTCAGAACAAAAGAACTGTGCTTCCTACACACAGGGGCCATATCTACTTCAACTGTGCTTAGGAACCAGACAAGAATAGTAGCTCCTCTTCAGTCCAATACACTGTACTTGCTGGGAACAGATGACAGTGCTATTTGCACTGTGTATGGCAAAGGGAGCACAATAGTGACTTTCCTTACCAGAAAAAATCTCTTGCTCCTAGGACCAAAAACTGCATGTGATTCAACTCCATTTAGGACTGGGAAACAAACGCTAGGTCACCTTACAAGAAACACACTCTGCTTTTGATAAAAGAGCACTCTTCTACTCTACTGTGTTTCCTGTGTTGTCTGAACAGAAAGCTTGCTCAGAAAAAAAGAACTGTGCTTCCTACACACAAGGGCCATATCTTGTTCAACTCTGCTTAGGAAACTGACAAGAACAGTAGATCCTCTTCAGTCCAATACACTGTACATGCTGGGAACAGATGCCAGTGCTATTTGCACTGTGTATGACAATGGGACTGCAACAGTGACTCTTCTTACCAGAAAACAACTCTTGCTCTTAGGACTAGAAACTGCATGGATTCAACTCCATTTAGGACTGGGAAACAAACGCTATCTCGCCTTACAAGAAACACAATCTGCTTTTGAGAAAAGAGCACTCTTCTACTCTACTGGGTTTCCTAAGTGTTCCGAACAGTGAGCTTGTTCAGAACAAAAGAACTGTGCTTCCTACACACACGGGCCATATCTAGTTCAACTCTGCTTAAAAAACTTACAAGAAAAGTAGCTCCTCTTCAGCAAAATACAATGTACTTGCTGGGAACAGATGTGAGTGCTATTTGCACTGTGTATCGCAATGTGAGCTCAATAGTGACTTTCCTTACCAGAAAAAAACTATTGCTCGTAGGACTAAAAACTGCATGTGATTCAACTCCATTTAGGACTGGGAAACAAACGTTAGCTCGCCTTACAAGAAACACACTCTGCTTTTGAGAAAAGAGCACTCTTATATTCTCCTGTGTTTCCTATAGGGCCTGTACAGCAAGCTTGCTCAGAACAAAAGAACTGTGCTTCCTACACACATGGCCATATCCAGTTCAATTCTGCTTAGGAAACTGACAAGAACAGTAGCTCCTCTTCAGTCCAATACACTCTACATGCTGGGAACAGACGCCAGTGCTATTTGCCCTGTGTATGACAATGGGAGCACAATAGTGTCTCTTCTTACCAGAAAACAACTCTTGCTCGTAGGACCAGAAACTGCATGGGATTCAACTCCATTTAGGACTGGGAAACAAACGCTACCTCGCCTTACAAGAAACACACTCTGCTTTTGAGAAAAGAGCACTCTTCTACTCTACTGTGTTTCCCAAGGGCTAGAACAGTGAGCTTGCTCAGAACAAAAGAACTGTGCTTCCTACACACACGGCCATATCTAGTTCAACTGTGCTTAGGAAACTGACAAGAACAGTAGATCCTCTTCAATCCAGTACACTGTACTTGCTCTGAACAGACGCCAGTGCTGTTTGCACTGTGTATGACAATGGGAGAGTAATAGTGACTATTCTTACAAGAAAACAACTCTTGCTCGTAGGACCAGAAACTGCATGTGATTCAACTCCATTTAGGACTGGGAAACAAACGCTAGCTTGCCTTACAAGAAACACACTCGGCTTTTGAGAAAATGGCACTCTTCTACTCTACTGTGTTTCCTATTGTGTCCGAACAGTGAGCTTGATCAGAACAAAAGAACTGTGCTTCCTACACACATGGGCCATATCTAGTTCAACTCTGCTTAGGAAACTGACAAGAACAGTATCTCCTCTTCAGTCCAATACACTGTACTTGCTGGGAACAGACGACAGTGCTATTTGCACTGTGTATGGCAATGGGAGTGCAATAGTGACTCTTCTTACCGGAAAACAACTCTTGCTCATACGACCAGAAACTGCATGGGATTCAACTCCATTTAGGACTGGGAAAAAAATGCTAGCTCGCCTTACAAGAAACACACTCTGCTTTTGAGAAAAGAGCACTCTTCTACTCTACTGTGTTTCCTATATGGCCAGAACAGTGAGCTTGCTCAGAACAAAAGAACTGTGCTTCCTACACACACGGGCCATATCTAGTTCAACTCTGATTAGGAAACTGACGAGAACAGTAGCTCCTCTTCAGTCCAATGCACTGTGCTTCCTGGGAACAGACGCGAGTGCTATTTGCACTTTGTATGGAAATGGGAGCGCAATAGTGACTTTCCTTACCAGAAAAAAACTATTGCTCGTAGGACTAAAAACTGCATGTGATTCAACTCCATTTAGGACTGGGAAACTAACGTTAGCTCGCCTTACAAGAAACACACTCTGCTTTTGAGAAAAGAGCACTCTTCTATTCTCCTGTGTTTACTATAGGGCCAGTACAGCAAGCTTGCTCAGAACAAAAGAACTGTGCTTCCTACTCACATGGCCATATCCAGTTCAATTCTGCTTAGGAAACTGACAAGAACAGTAGCTCCTCTTCAGTCCAATACACTCTACATGCTGGGAACAGACGCCAGTGCTATTTGCCCTGTGTATGACAATGGGAGCACAATAGTGTCTCTTCATACCAGAAAACAACTCTTGCTCGTAGGACCAGAAACTGCATGGGATTCAACTCCATTTAGGACTGGGAAACAAACGCTACCTCGCCTTACAAGAAACACACTCTGCTTTTGAGAAAAGAGCACTCTTCTACTCTACTGTGTTTCACAAGGGCCAGAAGAGTGAGCTTGCTCAGAACAAAAGAACTGTGCTTCCTACACACACGGGCCATATCTAGTTCAACTCTGCTTAGGAACTGACAAGAACAGTAGCTCCTCTTCAGTCCAATACACTGTACTTGCTGGGAACAGACGCCAGTGCTGTTTGCACTGTGTATGACAATGGGAGAGTAATAGTGACTATTCTTACCAGAAAACAACTCTTGCTCATAGGACCAGAAACTGCATTTGATTCAACTCCATTTAGGACTGGGAAACAAACGCTAGCTTGCCTTACAAGAAACACACTCTGCTTTTGAGAAAAGAGCACTCTTCTACTCTACTGTGTTTTTTATGGGGTCCAAACAGTGAGCTTGCTCAGAACAAAAGAACTGTGCTTCCTACACACACGGGCCATATCTTGTTCAACTGTGCTTAGGAAACTGACAAGAACAGTAGCTCCTTTTCCGTCCAATACACTGTACTTGCGGGGAACAGACACGAGTGCTATTTGCATTGTGTATGGTAATTGGAGAACAATAGTGACTTGTCTTACCAGAAAACAACTTTTGCTCATAGGACAAAAAACTGCATGTGACTCAACTCCATTTAGGACTGGGAAACAAACGCTAGCTCGCCTTACAAGAAACAAACTCTGCTTTTGAGAAAAGAGCACTCTTCTACTCTACTGTGTTTCCTATGTGTTCCGAACAGTGAGCTTGCTCAGAACAAAAAAACTGTGCTTCCTACACACACGGCCATATCTAGTTCAAGTATGCTTAGGAACCTGACAAGAACAGTAGATCCTCTTCAGTCCAATACACTGTACTTGCTGGGAACAGACACCAGTGCTATTTGTCCTGTGTATGGCAATTGGAGCACAATAGTGACTTGTCTTACCAGAAAACATCTCTTGCTCGTAGGACAAAAACTGCATGTGACTCAACTCCATTTAGGACTGGGAAACAAACGCTAGCTAGACTTCCAAGAAAAACACTCTGCTTTTGATAAAAGAGCACTCTTCTACTCTACTTTGTTTCCTATAGGGCTAGAACAGTGAGCTTGCTCAGAACAAAAAAACTGTGGTTCCTACTCACACGGCCATATCTAGTTCAAGTCTGCTTAGGAACCTGACAAGTACAGTAGATCCTCTTCAGTTCAATAGACTGTACTTGCTGGGAACAGACGCCAGTACTATTTGTCCTGTGTATGGCAATGGCAGAGCAATAGTTACTCTTCTTAACAGAAAACAACTCTTGCTCTTAGGACCAGAAACTTCATGTGATTCAACTCCATTTAGGACTGGGAAACAAACTCTAGCTCGCTTTACAAGAAACACTCTCTGCTTTTGAGAAAAGAGCACTCTTCTACTCTACTGTGTTTCCTATAAGGCCAAAACAGTGAGCTTGCTCAGAAAAAAAGAACTGTGCTTCCTACACACGGGCTATAACTAGTTCAACTTTGCTTAGGAAACTGACAAGAAAAGTAGCTCCTCTTCAGTCCGATACACTGTACTTGCTGGGAACAGACGCGAGTGCTATTTGCACTGTGTATGGCAATGGGAGCGCAATAGTGACTTTCCTTACCAGAAAACAACTCTTGATTGTAGAACCAGAAACTGCATGTGATTCAACTCCATTTAGGACTGGGAAACAAATGCTAGCTCGCCTTACATGAAACACACTCTGCTTTTGAGAAAAGAGCACTCTTCTAATCTACTGTGCTTCCTATGGGGTCCGAACAGTGAGCTTACTCAGAACAAAAGAACTGTGCTTCCTAAACACACGGGCCATATCTAGCTCAACTCTGCTTTGGAAACTGACAAGAACAGTAGCTCCTCTTCAGTCTGATACACTGTACTTGCTGGGAACAGACGCGAGGGCTATTTGCACTGTGTATGGCAATGGGAGCGCAATAGTGACTTTCCTTACCAGAAAACAACTCTTGCTCGTAAGACCAGAAACTGGATGTGATTCAACTCCATTTAGGACTGGGAAACAAACGCTAGCTCTCCTTACAAGAAACACACTCGGCTTTTGAGAAAAGAGCACTCTTCTACTCTACTGTGTTTCCTATGGTGTCCGAACAGTGAGCTTGATCAGAACAAAAGAACTGTGCTTCCTACACACATGGGCCATATCTAGTTCAACTCTGCTTAGGAAACTGACAAGAACAGTATCTCCTCTTCAGTCCAATACACTGTACTTGCTGGGAACAGACGCCAGTGCTATTTGCACTGTGTATGGCAATGGGAGTGCAATAGTGACTCTTCTTACCAGAAAACAACTCTTGCTCATACGACCAGAAACTGCATGGGATTCAACTCCATTTAGGACTGGGAAAAAAATGCTAGCTCGCCTTACAAGAAACACACTCTGCTTTTGAGAAAAGAGCACTCTTCTACTCTACTGCGTTTCCTATATGGCCAGAACAGTGAGCTTGCTCAGAACAAAAGAACTGTGCTTCCTACACACACGGGCCATATCTAGTTCAACTCTGATTAGGAAACTGACGAGAACAGTAGCTCCTCTTCAGTCCAATGCACTGTACTTCCTGGGAACAGACGCGAGTGCTATTTGCACTTTGTATGGAAATGGGAGCGCAATAGTGACTTTCCTTACCAGAAAAAAACTATTGCTCGTAGGACTAAAAACTGCATGTGATTCAACTCCATTTAGGACTGGGAAACTAACGTTAGCTCGCCTTACAAGAAACACACTCTGCTTTTGAGAAAAGAGCACTCTTCTATTCTCCTGTGTTTACTATAGGGCCAGTACAGCAAGCTTGCTCAGAACAAAAGAACTGTGCTTCCTACTCACATGGCCATATCCAGTTCAATTCTGCTTAGGAAACTGACAAGAACAGTAGCTCCTCTTCAGTCCAATACACTCTACATGCTGGGAACAGACGCCAGTGCTATTTGCCCTGTGTATGACAATGGGAGCACAATAGTGTCTCTTCATACCAGAAAACAACTCTTGCTCGTAGGACCAGAAACTGCATGGGATTCAACTCCATTTAGGACTGGGAAACAAACGCTACCTCGCCTTACAAGAAACACACTCTGCTTTTGAGAAAAGAGCACTCTTCTACTCTACTGTGTTTCACAAGGGCCAGAAGAGTGAGCTTGCTCAGAACAAAAGAACTGTGCTTCCTACACACACGGGCCATATCTAGTTCAACTCTGCTTAGGAACTGACAAGAACAGTAGCTCCTCTTCAGTCCAATACACTGTACTTGCTGGGAACAGACGCCAGTGCTGTTTGCACTGTGTATGACAATGGGAGAGTAATAGTGACTATTCTTACCAGAAAACAACTCTTGCTCATAGGACCAGAAACTGCATTTGATTCAACTCCATTTAGGACTGGGAAACAAACGCTAGCTTCCCTTACAAGAAACACACTCTGCTTTTGAGAAAAGAGCACTCTTCTACTCTACTGTGTTTTTTATGGGGTCCAAACAGTGAGCTTGCTCAGAACAAAAGAACTGTGCTTCCTACACACACGGGCCATATCTTGTTCAACTGTGCTTAGGAAACTGACAAGAACAGTAGCTCCTTTTCCGTCCAATACACTGTACTTGCGGGGAACAGACACGAGTGCTATTTGCATTGTGTATGGTAATTGGAGAACAATAGTGACTTGTCTTACCAGAAAACAACTTTTGCTCATAGGACAAAAACTGCATGTGACTCAACTCCATTTAGGACTGGGAAACAAACGCTAGCTCGCCTTACAAGAAACAAACTCTGCTTTTGAGAAAAGAGCACTCTTCTACTCTACTGTGTTTCCTATGTGTTCCGAACAGTGAGCTTGCTCAGAACAAAAAAACTGTGCTTCCTACACACACGGCCATATCTAGTTCAAGTATGCTTAGGAACCTGACAAGAACAGTAGATCCTCTTCAGTCCAATACACTGTACTTGCTGGGAACAGACACCAGTGCTATTTGTCCTGTGTATGGCAATTGGAGCACAATAGTGACTTGTCTTACCAGAAAACATCTCTTGCTCGTAGGACAAAAACTGCATGTGACTCAACTCCATTTAGGACTGGGAAACAAACGCTAGCTAGACTTCCAAGAAAAACACTCTGCTTTTGATAAAAGAGCACTCTTCTACTCTACTTTGTTTCCTATAGGGCTAGAACAGTGAGCTTGCTCAGAACAAAAAAACTGTGGTTCCTACTCACACGGCCATATCTAGTTCAAGTCTGCTTAGGAACCTGACAAGTACAGTAGATCCTCTTCAGTTCAATAGACTGTACTTGCTGGGAACAGACGCCAGTACTATTTGTCCTGTGTATGGCAATGGCAGAGCAATAGTTACTCTTCTTAACAGAAAACAACTCTTGCTCTTAGGACCAGAAACTTCATGTGATTCAACTCCATTTAGGACTGGGAAACAAACTCTAGCTCGCTTTACAAGAAACACTCTCTGCTTTTGAGAAAAGAGCACTCTTCTACTCTACTGTGTTTCCTATAAGGCCAAAACAGTGAGCTTGCTCAGAAAAAAAGAACTGTGCTTCCTACACACGGGCTATAACTAGTTCAACTTTGCTTAGGAAACTGACAAGAAAAGTAGCTCCTCTTCAGTCCGATACACTGTACTTGCTGGGAACAGACGCGAGTGCTATTTGCACTGTGTATGGCAATGGGAGCACAATAGTGACTTTCCTTACCAGAAAACAACTCTTGATTGTAGAACCAGAAACTGCATGTGATTCAACTCCATTTAGGACTGGGAAACAAATGCTAGCTCGCCTTACATGAAACACACTCTGCTTTTGAGAAAAGAGCACTCTTCTAATCTACTGTGCTTCCTATGGGGTCCGAACAGTGAGCTTACTCAGAACAAAAGAACTGTGCTTCCTAAACACACGGGCCATATCTAGCTCAACTCTGCTTTGGAAACTGACAAGAACAGTAGCTCCTCTTCAGTCCGATACACTGTACTTGCTGGGAACAGACGCGAGTGCTATTTGCACTGTGTATGGCAATGGGAGCACAATAGTGACTTTCCTTACCAGAAAACAACTCTTGCTCGTAAGACCAGAAACTGGATGTGATTCAACTCAATTTAGGACTGGGAAACAAACTCTAGCTCGCCTTACATGAAACACACTCTGCTTTTGAGAAAAGAGCACTCTTCTACTCTACTGTGTTTCCTATGCGGTCCGAACAGTGAGCTTGCTCAGAATAAAAGAACTGTGCTTCCTACACACACGGGCCATATCTAGTTCAACTGTGCTTAGGAAACTGACAAGAACAGTAGCTCCTCTTCCGTCCAATACACTGTACTTGCGGGGAACAGACGCGAGTGCTATTTGCATTGTGTAAGGTAATTGGAGAACAACAGTGACTTGTCTTACCAGAAAACAACTTTTGCTCATAGGACAAAAAACTGCATGTGACTCAACTCCATTTAGGACTGGGAAACAAACGCTAGCTCGCCTTACAAGAAACAAACTCTGCTTTTGAGAAAAGAGCACTCTTCTACTCTACTGTGTTTCCAATGTGTTCCGAACAGTGAGCTTGCTCAGAACAAAAAAACTGTGCTTCCTACACACACGGCCATATCTAGTTCAAGTCTGCTTAGGAACCTGACAAGAACAGTAGATCCTCTTCAGTCCAATACACTGTACTTGCTGGGAACAGACGCCAGTGCTATTTGTCCTGTGTATGGCAATTGGAGCACAATAGTGACTTGTCTTACCAGAAAACATCTCTTGCTCGTAGGACAAAAAACTGCATGTGACTCAACTCCATTTAGGACTGGGAAACAAACGCTAGCTCTACTTCCAAGAAACACACTCTGCTTTTGATAAAAGAGCACTCTTCTACTCTACTTTGTTTCCTATAGGGCCAGAACAGTGAGCTTGCTCAGAACAAAAAAACTGTGGTTCCTACTCACACGGCCATATCTAGTTCAAGTCTGTTTAGGAACCTGACAAGTACAGTAGATCCTCTTCAGTTCAATAGACTGTACTTACTGGGAACAGACGCCAGCGCTATTTGTCCTGTGTATGGCAATGGCAGCGCAATAGTTACTCTTCTTAACAGAAAACAACTCTTGCTCTTAGGACCAGAAACTTCATGTGATTCAACTCCATTTAGGACTGGGAAACAAACTCTAGCTCGCTTTACAAGAAACACACTCTGCTTTTGAGAAAAGAGCACACTTCTACTCTACTGTGTTTCCTATAAGGCCAGAACAGTGAGCTTGCTCAGAAAAAAAGAACTGTGCTTCCTACACACGGTCCATAACTAGTTCAACTTTGCTTAGGAAACTGACAAGAAAAGTAGCTCCTCTTCAGTCCGATGCACTGTACTTGCTGGGAACAGACGCGAGTGCTATTTGCACTGTGTATGGCAATGGGAGCGCAATAGTGACTTTCCTTACCAGAAAACAACTCTTGATCATAGGACCAGAAACTGCATGTGATTCAACTCCATTTAGGACTGGGAAACAAATGCTAGCTCGCCTTACATGAAACACACTCTGCTTTTGAGAAAAGAGCACTCTTCTAATCTACTGTGCTTCCTATGGGGTCCGAACAGTGAGCTTACTCAGAACAAAAGAACTGTGCTTCCTACACACAAGGGCCATATCTAGTTCAACTCTGCTTAGGAAACTGACAAGAACAGTAGATCTTCTTCAGTCCAATACACTGTACTTGCGGGGAACAGATGCGAGTGCTATTTGCACTGTGTATGGCAATTGGAGCACAATAGTGACTCGTCTTACCAGAAAACAATTCTTGCTCGTAGGACAAAAAACTGCATGTGACTGAACTCCATTTAGGACTGGGAAACAAACGCTAGCTCTCCTTACAAGAAACACACTCTGCTTTTGAGAAAAGAGCACTCTTCTACTCTACTGTGTTTCCTATAGGGCCAGAACAGTGAGCTTGCTCTGAACAAAAGAACTGTGCTTCCTACACACGGGCCTTATCTAGTTCAACTCTGCTTAGTAAACTGACAAGAACAGTAGCTCCTCTTCAGTCCGATACACTGTACTTGCTGGGAGCAGAGGCGAGTGCTATTTGCACTGTGTATGGCAATGGGAGCACAATAGTGACTTTCCTTACCAGAAAACAAGTCTTGCTCGTAGGACAAAAAATTGCATGTGACTCAACTCCATTTAGGACTGGGAAACAAACGCTAGCTCAACTTCCAAGAAACACACTTTGCTTTTGAGAAAAGAGCACTCTTCTACTCTACTGTGTTTCCTATATGTTCCGAACAGTGAGCTTGCTCAGAAAAAAAAAAAACTGTGCTTCCTACTCACACGGCCATATCTAGTTCAAGTCTGCTTAGGAACCTGACAAGAACAGTAGATCCTCTTCAGTTCAATACACTGTACTTTCTGGGAACAGACGCCAGTGCTATTTGTCCTGTGTATGGCAATGGCAGTGCAATAGTGACTCTTCTTACCATAAAACAACTCTAGCTCGTAGGACCAGAAACTGCATGTGATTCAACTCCATTTAGGACTGGGAAACAAATGCTAGCTCGCCTTACATGAAACACATTCTGCTTTTGAGAAAAGAGCGCTCTTCTACTCTACTGTGTTTCCTATTGGCTCCGAACAGTGAGCTTACTCAGAACAAAAGAACTGTGCTTCCTACACACACAGGCCATATCTAGTTCAACTCTGCTTAGGAAACTGACAAGAACAGTAGCTCCTTTTCAGTCCGATACACTGTACTTGCTGGGAACAGACGCGAGTGCTATTTGAACTGTGTATGGCAATTGGAGCACAATAGTGACTCGTCTTACCAGAAAAAAACTCTTGCTCATAGGACAAAAAACTGCATGTGACTCAACTCCATTTAGGACTGGGAAACAAATGCTAGCTTGCCTTACAAGAAACACACTCTGCTTTAGAGAAAAGAGCACTCTTCTACTCTACTGTGTTTCCTATGGGGCCAGAGCAGTGAGCTTGCTCAGAACATAAGAACTGTGCTTCCTACACACGGGCCATATCTAGTTCAACTCTGCTTAGGAAACTGAGAAGAACTGTAGCTCCTTTTCAGTCCAATACACTGTACTTGCTGGGAACAGACGAGAGGGCTATTTACACTGTGTATGGCAATGGGAGTGCAATAGTGACTTTCCTTACCAGAAAACAACTCCTGCTCGTAGGACCAGAGACTGCATGTGATTCCACTCCATTTTGGACTGGGAAACAAACGCTAGGTCGCCTTACAATAAACACATTCTGCTTTAGAGAAAAGAGCACTCTTCTACTCTACTGCGTTTCCTATGGGGTCAAAACAGTGAGCTTGCTCAGACCAAAAGAACTGTGCTTCCAACACACACGGCCATATCTAGTTCAACTCTGCTTAGGAACCTGACAAGAACAGTAGATCCTCTTCAGTCCGATACACTGTACTTGCTGGGAACAGACGCTAGTGCTAATTGTCCTGTGTATGGCAATGGGAGCCCAATAGTGACTCTTCTTACCAGAAAACAACTCTTGCTCGTAAGACCAGAAACTTCATGTGATTCAACTCCATTTAGGACTGGGAAACAAATGCTAGCTCACCTTACATGAAACACACTCTGCTTTTGAGAAAAGAGCTCTCTTCTACTCTACTGTGCTTCCTATGGGGTCCGAACAGTTAACTTGCTCAGAACAAAACAACTGTGCTTCCTACACACACGGGCCATATCAAGTTCAACTCTGCTTAGGAAACTGAAAAAAACAGTAGATCCTCTTCAGTAGAATACAATGTACTTGCGGGGAACAGACGCGAGTGCTATTTGCACTGTGTATGGCAATTGGAGCACAATAGTGACTCGTCTTAACAGAAAACAACTCTTGCTCGTAGGACAAAACACTGCATGTGACTCAACGCCATTTAGGACTGGGAAACAAATGCAAGCTCGCCTTACAAGAAACACACTCTGCTTTTGATAAAAGAGCACTCTTCTACTCTACTGTGTTTCCTATGGGGTCCGAACAGTGAGCTGCTCAGAACAAAAGAACTATGCTTCCTACACACACGGCCATATCTAGTTCAATTCTGTTTGGGAACCTGACAAGAACAGTAGATCCTCTTCAGTCCAATACACTGTACTTGCTGGGAACAGACGCCAGTGCTATTTGTCCTGTGTATGGCAATGGCAGCACAATAGTGACTCTTCTTACCAGAAAACAACTCTTGCTAGTAGGACTAGAAACTGCATGTGATTCAACTCCATTTAGGACTGGGAAACAAACGCTAGCTCGCCTTACAAGAAAAACACTCTGCTTTAGAGAAAAGAGCAATCTTCCACTCTACTGTGTTTCCTATAGGGCCAGAAGATTGAGCTTGCTCAGAATAAAAGAACTGTGCTTCCTACATACGGGCCATAACTAGTTCATCTCTGCTTAGGAAACTGACAAGAACAGTAGCTCCTCTTCAGTCCGATACACTGTACTTGCTGGGAACAGACGTGAGTGCTATTTGCACTGTGTATGGCAATGGGAGCGCAATAGTGACTTTCCTTACCAGAAAACAACTCTTGATCGTAGGACCAGAAACTGCATATGATCAACTCCATTTAGGACTGGGAAAGAAATGCTAGCTCGCCTTACATGAAACACACTCTGCTTTTGAGAAAAGAGCACTCTTCTACTCTATTGTGTTTCCTATGGGGTCCAAACAGTGAGCTTGCTCAGAACAAAAGAACTGTGCTTCCTACACTCACGGACCATATCTAGTTCCATTCTGCTTAGTAAACTGACAAGAACAGTAGCTCCTATTCAGTCCAATACACTGTACTTGCTGGGAAAAGACGCAAGTGCTATTTGCCTTGTAAAGGGCAATGGGACGCAATAGTGACTTTCCTTACCAGAAAACAACTATTGTTCATAGGACGAGAAACTGCATGTGATTCAACTCCATTTAGGACTGGGAAATAAACGCTAGCTCGCCTTACAAAAACACACTCTGCTTTTGAGAAAAGAGCACTCTTCTACTCTACTGTGTTTCCTATGTGTTCCGAAAAGTGAGCTTGCTCAGAACAAAAGAACTGTGCATCCTACACACACGGCCATATCTAGTTCAATTCTGCTTAGGAACCTGACAAGAACAGTAGATCCTCTTTAGTCCAATACACTGTACTTGCTGGGAACAGACGCCAGTGCTATTTGTCCTATGTATGGCAATGGCAGCGCAATAGTGACTCTTCTTACCAGAATACAACTCTTGCTCGTAGGACTAGAAACTGCATGTGATTCAACTCCATTTAGGACTGGGAAAGAAACGCTAGCTCGCCTTACAAGAAACACTCTCTGCTTTAGAGAAAAGAGCACTCTTCCACTCTACTGTGTTTCCTATAGGGCCAGAACAGTGAGCTTGCTCAGAACAAAAGAACGGTGCTTCATACACACGGGCCATAACTAGTTCAACTTTGCTTAGGAAACTGACAAGAAAAGTAGCTCCTCTTCAGTCCGATACACTGTACTTGCTGGGAACAGACGCGAGTGCTATTTGCACTGTGTATGGCAATGGGAGCGCAATAGTGACTTTCCTTACCAGAAAACAACTCTTGATCGTAGGACCAGAAACTGCATGTGATCAACTCCATTTAGGACTGGGAAACAAATGCTAGCTCGCCTTACATGAAACACACTCTGCTTTTGAGAAAAGAGCACTCTTATACTCTACTGTGTTTCCTATGGGGTCCGAACAGTGAGCTTGCTCAGAACAAAAGAACTGTGCTTCCTACACACACGGGCCGTATCTAGTTCAACTCTGCTTAGGAAACTGACAAGAACACTAGATCCTCTTCAGTCCAATACACTGTACTTGCTGGGAACAGATGCCAGTGCTATTTGTCCTGTGTATGGCAATGGCAGTGCAATAGTGACTCTTCTTACCAGAAAACAACTCTTGCTCGTAGGACCAGAAACTGCATGTGATTCCACTCCATTTAGGACTGGGAAACAAACGCTAGCTCGCCTTACAAGAAACACACTTTGCTTTTGAGAAAAGAGCACCCTTCTACTCTACTGTGTTTCCTATGGGGTCCGAACAGTGAGCTTGCTCAGAACAAAAGAACTGTGCTTCCTACACACACGGGCCATATCTAGTTTAACTCTGCTTAGGAAACTGACAAGAACAGTAGCTCCTCTTCCGTCCAATACACTGTACTTGCGGGGAACAGACGCGAGTGCTATTTGCACTGTGTATGGCAATTGGAGCACAATAGTGACTCGTCTTACCAGAAAACAACTCTTGGTCGTAGGACAAAAAACTGCATGTGATTCAACTCCATTTAGGACTGGGAAACAAACGCTAGCTCGCCTTACAAGAAATACACTCTTCTTTTGAGTAAAGAGCACTCTCCTACTCTACAGTGTTTCCTATAGGGCCAGAACAGTGAGCTTGCTCAGAACAAAGAACTGTGCTTCCTACACACGGCCATATCTAGTTCTATTCTGCTTAGGAACCTGACAAGGACAGTAGATCCTCTTCAGTCCAGTACACTGTAATTGCTGGGAACAGACACCAGTGCTGTTTGTCCTGTGTATGGCAATGGCAGCGCAATAGTGACTCTTCATACCAGAAAACAACTCTTGCTCATAGGATCAGAAACTGCATGTGATTCAACACCATTTAGGACTGCGAAACAAAAGCTAGCTCACCTTACAAGAAACACACTCTGCTTTAGAGAAAAGCACACTCTTCTACTCTACTGTGTTTCCTATAGGGCCAGAATAGTGAGCTTGCTCAGAACAAAAGAACTGTGCTTCCTACTCATGGGCCTTATCTAGTTCAACTCTGCTTAGGAAACTGACAAGAACAGTAGCTCCTCTTCAGTCCGATACACTGTACTTGCTGGGAACAGACGCGAGTGCTATTTGTCCTGTGTATGGCAATGGGAGCGCAATAGTGACTCTTCTTACCAGAAAACAACTCTTGCTCGTAAGAGAAGAAACTTCATGTGATTCAACTCCAATTAGGACTGGGAAACAAATGCTAGCTCGCCTTACATGAAACACACTCTGCTTTTGAGAAAAGAGCACTCTTCTACTCTACTGTGCTTCCTATGGGGTCCGAACAGTGAACTTGCTCAGAACAAAAGAACTGTGCTTCCTACACACACGGGCCATATCTAGTTCAACTCTGCTTAGGAAACTGACAAAAACAGTAGATCCTCTTCAGTTCAATACAATGTACTTGCGGGGAACAGACGCGAGTGCTATTTGCACTGTGTATGGCAATTGGAGCACAATAGTGACTCGTCTTACCAGAAAACAACTCTTGCTCGTAGGACAAAACACTGCATGTGACTCAACTCCATTTAGGACTGGGAAACAAATGCAAGCTCGCCTTACAAGAAACACACTCTGCTTTTGAGAAAAGAGCACTCTTCTACTCTACTGTGTTTCCTATGGGGTCCGAACAGTTAGCTGCTCAGAACAAAAGAACTGTGCTTCCTACACACACGGATATATCTGTTCAATTCTGCTTAGGAACCTGACAAGAACAGTAGATCCTCTTCAGTCCAATACACTGTACTTGCTGGGAACAGACGCCAGTGCTGTTTGTCCTGTGTATGGCAATGGCAGCACAATAGTGACTTTCCTTACCAGAAAACAACTCTTGCTTGTAGGACCAGAAACTGCATGTGATTCAACTCCACTTAGGACTGGGAAACAAAAGCTAACTCACCTTGCAAGAAACACACTCTGCTTTAGAGAAAAGAGCACTCTTCTACTCTACTGTTTTTCCTATAGGGCCAGAACAGTGAGCTTGCTCAGAACAAGAGAACTGTGCTTCCTACACATGGGCCATATCTCGTTCAACTCTGCTTAGGAAACTGACAAGAACAGTAGCTTCTCTTCAGTCCGATACACTGTACTTGCTGGGAACAGACGCGAGTGCTATTTGCACTGAGTATGGCAATGGGAGCGCAATAGTGACTTTCCTTACCAGAAAACAACTCTTGCTCGTAAGACCAGAAACTGCATGTGATTCAACTCCATTTAGGACTGGGAAACAAATGCTAGCTCGCCTTACATGAAACACACTCTGCTTTTGAGAAAAGAGCACTCTTCTACTCTACTGTGTTTTTTATGGGGTCCAAACAGTGAGCTTGCTCAGAACAAAAGAACTGTGCTTCCTACACACACGGGCCATATCTTGTTCAACTGTGCTTAGGAAACTGACAAGAACAGTAGCTCCTTTTCCGTCCAATACACTGTACTTGCGGGGAACAGACGCGAGTGCTATTTGCATTGTGTATGGTAATTGGAGAACAATAGTGACTTGTCTTACCAGAAAACAACTTTTGCTCATAGGACAAAAAACTGCATGTGACTCAACTCCATTTAGGACTGGGAAACAAACGCTAGCTCGCCTTACAAGAAACAAACTCTGCTTTTGAGAAAAGAGCACTCTTCTACTCTACTGTGTTTCCTATGTGTTCCGAACAGTGAGCTTGCTCAGAACAAAAAAACTGTGCTTCCTACACACACGGCCATATCTAGTTCAAGTATGCTTAGGAACCTGACAAGGACAGTAGATCCTCTTCAGTCCAATACACTGTACTTGCTGGGAACAGACAACAGTGCTATTTGTCCTGTGTATGTCAATTGGAGCACAATAGTGACTTGTCTTACCAGAAAACATTTCTTGCTCGTAGGACAAAAAACTGCATGTGACTCAACTCCATTTAGGACTGGGAAACAAACGCTAGCTAGACTTCCAAGAAACACACTCTGCTTTTGATAAAAGAGCACTCTTCTACTCTACTTTGTTTCCTATAGGGCTAGAACAGTGAGCTTGCTCAGAACAAAAAAACTGTGGTTCCTATTCACACGGCCATATCTAGTTCAAGTCTGCTTAGGAACCTGACAAGTACAGTAGATCCTCTTCAGTTCAATAGACTGTACTTGCTGGGAACAGACGCCAGTGCTATTTGTCCTGTGTATGGCAATGGCAGAGCAATAGTTACTCTTCTTAACAGAAAACAACTCTTGCTCTTAGGACTTGAAACTTCATGTGATTCAACTCCATTTAGGACTGGGAAACAAACTCTAGCTCGCTTTACAAGAAACACTCTCTGCTTTTGAGAAAAGAGCACTCTTCTACTCTACTGTGTTTCCTATAAGGCCAAAACAGTGAGCTTGCTCAGAAAAAAAGAACTGTGCTTCCTACACACGGGCTATAACTAGTTCAACTTTGCTTAGGAAACTGACAAGAACAGTAGCTCCTCTTCAGTCCGATACACTGTACTTGCTGGGAACAGATGCGAGTGCTATTTGCACTGTGTATGGCAATGGGAGCGCAATAGTGACTTTCCTTACCAGAAAACAACTCTTGCTCGTAGGACGAGAAACTGCATGTGATTCAACTCAATTTAGGACTGGGAAACAAACTCTAGCTCGCCTTACATGAAACACACTCTGCTTTTGAGAAAAGAGCACTCTTCTACTTTACTGTGTTTCCTATGCGGTCCGAACAGTGAGCTTGCTCAGAACAAAAGAACTGTGCTTCCTACACACACGGGCCATATCTAGTTCAACTGTGCTTAGGAAACTGACAAGAACAGTAGCTCCTCTTCCGTCCAATACACTGTACTTGCGGGGAACAGACGCGAGTGCTATTTGCATTGTGTATGGTAATTGGAGAACAATAGTGACTTGTCTTACCAGAAAACAACTTTTGCTCATAGGACAAAAAACTGCATGTGACTCAACTCCATTTAGGACTGGGAAACAAACGCTAGCTCGCCTTACAAGAAACAAACTCTGCTTTTGAGAAAAGAGCACTCTTCTACTCTACTGTGTTTCCTATGTGTTCCGAAAAGTGAGCTTGCTCAGAACAAAAAAACTGTGCTTCCTACACACACGGCCATATCTAGTTCAAGTCTGCTTAGGAACCTGACAAGAACAGAAGATCCTCTTCAGTCCAATACACTGTACTTGCTGGGAACAGACGCCAGTGCTATTTGTCCTGTGTATGGCAATGGCAGCGCAATAGTGACTCTTCTTACCAGAAAACAACTCTTGCTTGTAGGACCAGAAACTGCATGTGATTCAACTCCATTTAGGACTGTTAAACAAAAGCTAGCTCACCTTGCAAGAAACACACTCTGCTTTAGAGAAAAGAGCACTCTTCTACTCTGCTGTTTTTCCTATAGGGCCAGAACAGTGAGCTTGCTCAGAACAAAATAACTGTGCTTCCTACACACACGGGCCATATCTAATTCAACTCTGCTTAGGAAACCAACAAGAACAGTAGCTCCTCTTCTGTCCAATACACTGTACTTGCTGGGAACAGACGGGAGGGCTATTTGTACTGTGTATGGCAATGGGAGCGCAATAGTGACTTTCCTTACCAGAAAACAACTCTTGCTCGTAGGACCAGAAACTGCATGTGATTCCACTCCATTTAGGACTGGAAAACAAACGGTAGTTTGCCTTACAAGAAACACACTCTGCTTTAGAGAAAAGAGCACTCTTCTACTCAACTGTGTTTCCTATGGGGTCCAAACAGTGAGCTTGCTCAGAACAAAAGAACTGTGCTTCCTACACACACGGCCCATATCTAGTTCAACTCTGCTTAGGAAACTGAGAAGAACAGTAACTCCTCTTCAGTCCAATACACTGTACTTGCTGGGAACAGACGGGAGGGCTATTTGCACTGTGTATGGCAATGGGAGCGCAATAGAGACTTTCCTTACCAGAAAACAACTCTTGCTCGTAGGACCAGAAACTGCATGTGATTCAACTCCATTTAGGACTGGAAAACAAACGGTAGCTTGCCTTACAAGAAACACACTCTGCTTTAGAGAAAAGAGCACTCTTGTACTCTACTGTGTTTCCTATGGGGTCCAAAAAGTGAGCTTGCTCAGAACAAAAGAACTGTGCTTCCTACACACACGGCCCATATCTAGTTCAACTCTCCTTAGGAAACTGACAAGAACAGTAGCTCCTATTCAGTCCAATACACTGTACTTGCTGGGAACAGACGCGAGTGCTATTTGTACTGTGTACGGCAATGGGAGCGCAATAGTGACTTTCCTTACCAGAAAACAACTCTTGATCGTAGGACCAGATACTGCATGTGACTCCACTCCATTTAGGACTGGGAATCAAACGGTCGCTTGCCTTACGAGAAACACTCTCTGCTTTAGAGAAAAGAGCACTCTTCTACTCTACTGTGTTTCCTATGTGTTCCGAACAGTGAGCTTGTTCAGAACAAAAAAACTGTACTTCCTACTCAAACGGCCATATCTAGTTCAAGTCTGCTTAGGAACCTGACAAGAACAGTATATCCTCTTCAGTCCAATACATTGTACTTGCTGGGAACAGACGCCAGTGCTATTTGTCCTGTGTATGGCAATGGCAGCGCAATAGTGACTCTTCTTACCAGAATACAACTCTTACTAGTAGGACCAGAAACTGCATGGGATTCAACTCCACTTAGGACTGGGAAACAAACTCTAGCTCGCTTTACAAGAAACACACTCTGCTTTTGAGAAAAGAGCACTCTTCTACTCTACTGTGTTTCCTATAGGGCCAGAACAGTGAGCTTGCTCGGAAAAAAAGAACTGTGCTTCCTACACACACGGGCCATATCTAGTTCAACTCTGCTTAGGAAACTGACAAGAACAGTAGCGCCTCTTCAGTCTGATACACTGTACTTGCTTGGAAGAGACGCGAGAGCTATTTGCACTGTGTATGGCAAGGGGAGCTCAATAGTGACTTTCCTTACCAGTAAACAACTCTTGCTCGTAGGACCGGAAACTGCATGTGATTCAACTCCATTTAGGACTGGGAAACAAATGCTAGCTTTCCTTACATGAAACACCCTCTGCTTTTGAGAAAAGAGCACTCTTCTACTCTACTGTGTTTCCTATAGGGCCAGAACAGTGAGCTTGCTCAGAAAAAAAGAACTGTACTTCCTACACACACGGCAAATATCTAGTTCAACTCTGCTTAGGAAACTGAGAAGAACAGTAGCTCCTTTGCAGTCCAATACACTGTACTTGCTGGGAAAAGACAGGAGGGCTATTTGCACTGTGTATGGCAATGGGAGCCCAATAGTGACTTTCCTTACCAGAAAACAACTCTTGATCGTAGGACCAGAAACTGCATGTGATTCAACTCCACATAGGAGTGGGAAACAAAAGCTAGGTCGCCTTACATGAAACACACTCTGCTTTTGAGAAAAGAGCACTCTTCTACTCTACTGTGTTTCCTATGTGTTCCGAACAGTGAGCTTGCTCAGAACAAAAAAACTGTACTTCCTACACACACGGGCCATATCTAGTTCAACTCTGCTTAGGAAACTGAGAAGAACAGTAGCTCCTTTTCAATCCAATACACTGTACTTGCTGGGAACATACGGGAAGGCTATTTGCACTGTGTATGGCAATGGGAGCGCAATAGTGACTTTCCTTACCAGAAAACAACTCTTGCTCGTAGGACCAGATACTGCATGTGACTCCAATCCATTTAGGACTGGGAATCAAACGGTCGCTTGCCTTACGAGAAACACACTCTGCTTTAGAGAAAAGAGCACTCTTCTACTCTACTGTGTTTCCTATGGGGTCCAAACAGTGAGCTTGCTCAGAACAAAAGAACTGTACTTCCTACTCACATGGCCATATCTAGTTCAAGTCTGCTTAGGAACCTGACAAGAACAGTATATCCTCTTCAGTCCAATACACTGTACTTGCTGGGAACAGACGCCAGTGCTATGGCAATGGCAGCGCAATAGTGACTCTTCTTACCAGAAAACAACTCTTGCTCGTAGGACCAGAAACTGCATGTGATTCAACTCCATTTAGGACTGGGAAACAAACTCTATCTCGCTTTACAAGAAACACACTCTGCTTTTGCGAAAAGAGCACTCTTCTACTCTACTGTATTTCCTATAGGGCCAGAACAGTGAGCTTGCTCAGAAAAAAAGAACTGTGCTTCCTACACACACGGGCCATATCTAGTTCAACTCTGCTTAGGAAACTGAGAAGAACAGTAGCTCCTCTAAAGTCCAATACACTGTACTTGCTGGGAACAGACTGGAGAGTTATTTGCACTGTGTATGGCAATGGGAGCGCAATAGTGACTTTCCTTACCAGAAAACAACTCTTGCTCGTAGGACCAGAAACTGCATGTGATTCCACTCCATTTAGGACTGGGAAACAAACGGTAGCTTGCCTTACAAGAAACACACTCTGCTTTAGAGAAAAGAGCACTCTTCTACTCTACTGTGTTTCCTATGGGGTCCAAACAGTGAGCTTGCTCAGAACAAAAGAACTGTGCTTCCTACACACACGGCCCATATCTAGTTCAACTCTGCTTAGGAAACTGACAAGAACAGTAGCTCCTATTCAGTCCAATACACTGTACTTGCTGGGAAAAGACGCGAGTGCTATTTGCACTGTGTATGGCAATGGGAGCGCAATAGTTACTTTCCTTACCAGAAAACAACTCTTGCTCGTAGGACCAGAAACTGCATGTGATTCAACTCCATTTAGGACTGGGAAACAAACGCTAGCTCGCATACATGAAACACACTCTGCTTTTGAGAAAAGAGTACTCTTCTACTCTACAGTTTTTCCTATGGGGTCCGAACAGTGAGTTTGCACAGAACAAAATAACTGTGCTTCCTACACACACGGGCCATATCTAGTTCAACTCTGCTTAGGAAACCAACAAGAACAGTAGCTCATCTTCAGTCCGATACACTGTACTTGCTGGGAACAGACGCGAGTGCCATTTGTACTGTGTACGGCAATGGGAGCCCAATAGTGACTTTCCTTACCAGAAAACAACTCTTGATCGTAGGACCAGAAACTGCATGTGATTCAACTCCACATAGGAGTGGGAAACAAAAGCTAGGTCGCCTTACATGAAACACACTCTGCTTTTGAGAAAAGAGCACTCTTCTACTCTACTGTGTTTCCTATGGGGTCCAAAAAGTGAGCTTGCTCAGAACAAAAAAACTGTACTTCCTACACACACGGGCCATATCTAGTTCAACTCTCCTTAGGAAACTGACAAGAACAGTAGCTCCTATTCAGTCCAATACACTGTACTTGCTGGGAACAGACGCGAGTGCTATTTGTACTGTGTACGGCAATGGGAGCGCAATAGTGACTTTCCTTACCAGAAAACAACTCTTGATCGTAGGACCAGATACTGCATGTGACTCCACTCCATTTAGGACTGGGAATCAAACGGTCGCTTGCCTTACGAGAAACACTCTCTGCTTTAGAGAAAAGAGCACTCTTCTACTCTACTGTGTTTCCTATGTGTTCCGAACAGTGAGCTTGTTCAGAACAAAAAAACTGTACTTCCTACTCAAACGGCCATATCTAGTTCAAGTCTGCTTAGGAACCTGACAAGAACAGTATATCCTCTTCAGTCCAATACATTGTACTTGCTGGGAACAGACGCCAGTGCTATTTGTCCTGTGTATGGCAATGGCAGCGCAATAGTGACTCTTCTTACCAGAATACAACTCTTACTAGTAGGACCAGAAACTGCATGGGATTCAACTCCACTTAGGACTGGGAAACAAACTCTAGCTCGCTTTACAAGAAACACACTCTGCTTTTGAGAAAAGAGCACTCTTCTACTCTACTGTGTTTCCTATAGGGCCAGAACAGTGAGCTTGCTCGGAAAAAAAGAACTGTGCTTCCTACACACACGGGCCATATCTAGTTCAACTCTGCTTAGGAAACTGACAAGAACAGTAGCGCCTCTTCAGTCCAATACACTGTACTTGCTTGGAAGAGACGCGAGAGCTATTTGCACTGTGTATGGCAAGGGGAGCTCAATAGTGACTTTCCTTACCAGTAAACAACTCTTGCTCGTAGGACCGGAAACTGCATGTGATTCAACTCCATTTAGGACTGGGAAACAAATGCTAGCTTTCCTTACATGAAACACCCTCTGCTTTTGAGAAAAGAGCACTCTTCTACTCTACTGTGTTTCCTATAGGGCCAGAACAGTGAGCTTGCTCAGAAAAAAAGAACTGTACTTCCTACACACACGGCAAATATCTAGTTCAACTCTGCTTAGGAAACTGAGAAGAACAGTAGCTCCTTTGCAGTCCAATACACTGTACTTGCTGGGAAAAGACAGGAGGGCTATTTGCACTGTGTATGGCAATGGGAGCCCAATAGTGACTTTCCTTACCAGAAAACAACTCTTGATCGTAGGACCAGAAACTGCATGTGATTCAACTCCACATAGGAGTGGGAAACAAAAGCTAGGTCGCCTTACATGAAACACACTCTGCTTTTGAGAAAAGAGCACTCTTCTACTCTACTGTGTTTCCTATGTGTTCCGAACAGTGAGCTTGCTCAGAACAAAAAAACTGTACTTCCTACACACACGGGCCATATCTAGTTCAACTCTGCTTAGGAAACTGAGAAGAACAGTAGCTCCTTTTCAATCCAATACACTGTACTTGCTGGGAACATACGGGAAGGCTATTTGCACTGTGTATGGCAATGGGAGCGCAATAGTGACTTTCCTTACCAGAAAACAACTCTTGCTCGTAGGACCAGATACTGCATGTGACTCCAATCCATTTAGGACTGGGAATCAAACGGTCGCTTGCCTTACGAGAAACACACTCTGCTTTAGAGAAAAGAGCACTCTTCTACTCTACTGTGTTTCCTATGGGGTCCAAACAGTGAGCTTGCTCAGAACAAAAGAACTGTACTTCCTACTCACATGGCCATATCTAGTTCAAGTCTGCTTAGGAACCTGACAAGAACAGTATATCCTCTTCAGTCCAATACACTGTACTTGCTGGGAACAGACGCCAGTGCTATGGCAATGGCAGCGCAATAGTGACTCTTCTTACCAGAAAACAACTCTTGCTCGTAGGACCAGAAACTGCATGTGATTCAACTCCATTTAGGACTGGGAAACAAACTCTATCTCGCTTTACAAGAAACACACTCTGCTTTTGCGAAAAGAGCACTCTTCTACTCTACTGTATTTCCTATAGGGCCAGAACAGTGAGCTTGCTCAGAAAAAAAGAACTGTGCTTCCTACACACACGGGCCATATCTAGTTCAACTCTGCTTAGGAAACTGAGAAGAACAGTAGCTCCTCTAAAGTCCAATACACTGTACTTGCTGGGAACAGACTGGAGAGTTATTTGCACTGTGTATGGCAATGGGAGCGCAATAGTGACTTTCCTTACAAGAAAACAACTCTTGCTCGTAGGACCAGAAACTGCATGTGATTCCACTCCATTTAGGACTGGGAAACAAACGGTAGCTTGCCTTACAAGAAACACACTCTGCTTTAGAGAAAAGAGCACTCTTCTACTCTACTGTGTTTCCTATGGGGTCCAAACAGTGAGCTTGCTCAGAACAAAAGAACTGTGCTTCCTACACACACGGCCCATATCTAGTTCAACTCTGCTTAGGAAACTGACAAGAACAGTAGCTCCTATTCAGTCCAATACACTGTACTTGCTGGGAAAAGACGCGAGTGCTATTTGCACTGTGTATGGCAATGGGAGCGCAATAGTTACTTTCCTTACCAGAAAACAACTCTTGCTCGTAGGACCAGAAACTGCATGTGATTCAACTCCATTTAGGACTGGGAAACAAACGCTAGCTCGCATACATGAAACACACTCTGCTTTTGAGAAAAGAGTACTCTTCTACTCTACAGTTTTTCCTATGGGGTCCGAACAGTGAGTTTGCACAGAACAAAATAACTGTGCTTCCTACACACACGGGCCATATCTAGTTCAACTCTGCTTAGGAAACCAACAAGAACAGTAGCTCATCTTCAGTCCGATACACTGTACTTGCTGGGAACAGACGCGAGTGCCATTTGTACTGTGTACGGCAATGGGAGCCCAATAGTGACTTTCCTTACCAGAAAACAACTCTTGATCGTAGGACCAGAAACTGCATGTGATTCAACTCCACATAGGAGTGGGAAACAAAAGCTAGGTCGCCTTACATGAAACACACTCTGCTTTTGAGAAAAGAGCACTCTTCTACTCTACTGTGTTTCCTATGTGTTCCGAACAGTGAGCTTGCTCAGAACAAAAAAACTGTACTTCCTACACACACGGGCCATATCTAGTTCAACTCTGCTTAGGAAACTGAGAAGAACAGTAGCTCCTTTTCAATCCAATACACTGTACTTGCTGGGAACATACGGGAAGGCTATTTGTACTGTGTATGGCAATGGGAGCGCAATAGTGACTTTCCTTACCAGAAAACAACTCTTGCTCGTAGGACCAGAAACTGCATGTGACTCCACTCCATTTAGGACTGGGAATCAAACGGTCGCTCGCCTTACAAGAAACACACTCTGCTTTACAGAAAAGAGCACTCTTCTACTCTACTGTGTTTCCTATGGGGTCCAAACAGTGAGCTTGCTCAGAACAAAAGAACTTTGCTTCCTACACACACGGGCCATATCTATTTCAACTCTGCTTAGGAAACTGACAAGAACAGTAGCTCCTCTTCCGTCCAATACACTGTACTTGCGGGGAACAGACGCGAGTGCTATTTGCACTGTGTATGGCAATGGGAGCGCAATAGTGAATCGTCTTACCAGAAAACAACTCTTGCTCGTAGGACAAAAAACTGCATGTGACTCAACTCCATTTAGGACTGGGAAACACATGCTAGCTCGCCTTACAAGAAACACACTCTGCTTTTGAGAAAAGAGTACTCTTCTACTCTACTGTGTTTCCTCTGGGGTCCGAACAGTGAGCTTGCTCAGAACAAAAGAACTGTGCTTCCTAAACACACGGCCATATCTAGTTCAATTCTGCTTAGAAACCTGACAAGAACAGTAGATCCTCTACAGTCCAATACACTGTACTTGCTGGGAACAGACGCCAGGGCTATTAGTCCTGTGTATGGCAATGGCAGCGCAATAGTGACTCTTCTTACCAGAAAACAACTCTTGCTCGTAGCACCAGAAACTGCATGTGATTCAACTCCATTTAGGACTGGGAAACAAATGCTAGCTCGCCTTACATGAAACACACTCTGCATTTGAGAAAAGAGTACTCTTCTACTCTATTGTGTTTCATATCGGGTCCGAAGAGTGAGCTTGCTCAGAACAAAAGAACTGTGCTTCCTACACACACGGCCCATATCTAGTTCAACTCTGCTTAGGAAACTGACAAGAACAGTAGATCCTCTTCAGTCCAATACACTGTACTTGCGGGGAACATACGGGAAGGCTATTTGCACTGTGTATGGCATTGGAGCACAATAGTGACTTGTCTTACCAGAAAACAACTCTTGCTCGTAGGACAAAAAACTGCATGTGACTCAACTCCATTTAGGACTGGGAAACAAACGGTAGCTCGCCTTACATGAAACACACTCTGCTTTTGAGAAAAGAGCACTCTTCTACTCTACTGTGTTTCCTATGTGTTCCGAACAGTGAGCTTGCTCAGAACAAAAAAACTGTACTTCCTACTCACATGGCCATATCTAGTTCAAGTCTGCTTAGGAACCTGACAAGAACAGTATATCCTCTTCAGTCCAATACACTGTACTTGCTGGGAACAGACGCCAGTGCTATGGCAATGGCAGCGCAATAGTGACTCTTCTTACCAGAAAACAACTCTTGCTCGTAGGACCAGAAACTGCATGTGATTCAACTCCATTTAGAACTGGGAAACAAACACTAGCTCGCCTTACAAGAAACACACTCTGCTTTAGAGAAAAGAGCACTCTTCTACTCTACTGTGCTTCCTATGGTGTCTGAACAGTGAGCTTGCTCAGAACAAAATAACTGTGCTTCCTACACACACGGGCCATATCTAGTTCAACTCTGCTTAGGAAACCAACAAGAACAGTAGCTCCTCTTCAGTCCGATACACTGTACTTGCTGGGAACAGACGCGAGTGCCATTTGTACTGTGTACGGCAATGGGAGCCCAATAGTGACTTTCCTTACCAGAAAACAACTCTTGATCGTAGGACCAGAAACTGCATGTGATTCAACTCCATTTAGGACTGGGAAACAAACTCTATCTCGCTTTACAAGAAACACACTCTGCTTTTGCGAAAAGAGCACTCTTCTAATCTACTGTATTTCCTATAGGGCCAGAACAGTGAGCTAGCTCAGAAAAAAAGAACTGTGCTTCCTACACACACGGGCCATATCTAGTTCAACTCTGCATAGGAAACTGAGAAGAACAGTAGCTCCTCTTCAGTCCAATACACTGTACTTGCTGGGAACAGACTGGAGGGATATTTGCACTGTGTATGGCAATGGGAGCGCAATAGTGACTTTCCTTACCAGAAAACAACTCTTTCTCGTAGGACCAGAAACTGCATGTGATTCCACTCCATTTAGGACTGGGAAACAAACGGTAGCTTGCCTTACAAGAAACACACTCTGCTTTAGAGAAAAGAGCACTCTTCTACACTACTGTGTTTCCTTTGGGGTCCAAACAGTGAGCTTGCTCAGAACAAATGAACTGTGCTTCCTACACACACGGCCCATATCTAGTTCAACTCTCCTTAGGAAACTGACAAGAACAGTAGATCCTCTACAGTCCAATACACTGTGCTTGCTGGGAACAGACGCCAGTGCTATTAGTCCTGTGTATGGCAATGGCAGCGCAATAGTGACTCTTCTTACCAGAAAACAACTCTTGCTCGTAGGACCAGAAACTGCATGTGATTCAACTCCATTTAGGACTGGGAAACAAATGCTAGCTCGCCTTACATGAAACACACTCTGCATTTGAGAAAAGAGCACCCTTCTACTCTATTGTGTTTCATATCGGGTCCGAAGAGTGAGCTTGCTCAGAACAAAAGAACTGTGCTTCCTACACACACGGCCATATCTAGTTCAACTCTGCTTAGGAAACTGACAAGAACAGTAGATCCTCTTCAGTCCAATACACTGTACTTGCTGGGAACAGACGCCAGTGCTATGGCAATGGCAGCGCAATAGTGACTCTTCTTACCAGAAAACAACTCTTGCTCCTAGGACCAGAAACTGCATGTGATTCAACTCCATTTAGGACTGGGAAACAAACTCTAGCTCGCTTTACAAGAAACAAACTCTGCTTTTGCGAAAAGAGCACTCTTCTACTCTACTGTGTTTCCTATAGGGCCAGAACAGTGAGCATGCTCGGAAAAAAAGAACTGTGCTTCCTACACACACGGGCCATATCTAGATCAACTCTGCTTAGGAAACTGAGAAGAACAGTAGCTCCTCTTCAGTCCAATACACTGTACTTTCTGGGAACAGACGGGAGGGCTATTTGCACTGTGTATGGCAATGGGAGCGCAATAGTGACTTTCCTCACCAGAAAATAACTCTTGCTCGTAGGACCAGAAACTGCATGTGATTCAACTCCATTTAGGACTGGAAAACAAACGGTAGCTTGCCTTACAAGAAACACACTCTGCTTTAGAGAAAAGAGCACTCTTCTACTCTACTGTGTTTCCTATGGGGTCCAAACAGTGAGCTTGCTCAGAACAAAAGAAATGTGCTTCCTACACACACGGCCCATATCTAGTTCAACTCTCCTTAGGAAACTGACAAGAACAGTAGCTCCTATTCAGTCCAATACACTGTACTTGCTGGGAAAAGACGCGATTGCTATTTGCACTGTGTATGGCAATGGGAGCACAATAGTTACTTTCCTTACCAGAAAACAACTCTTGCTCGTATGACCAGAAACTGCATGTGATTCAACTCCATTTAGGACTGGGAAACAAATGCTAGCTCGCATACATGAAACACACTCTATTTTGAGAAAAGAGTACTCTTCTACTCTACTGTGTTTCCTATGCGGTCCGAACAGTGAGTTTGCACAGAACAAAATAACTGTATTCCTACACACACGGGCCATATCTAGTTCAACTCTGCTTAGGAAACCAACAAGAACAGTAGCTCCTCTTCAGTCCGATACACTGTACTTGCAGGGAACAGACACGAGTGCTATTTGTACTGTGTATGGCAATGGGAGCGCAATAGTGACTTTCCTTACCAGAAAACAACTCTTGATCGTAGGACCAGAAACTGCATGTGATTCAACTCCACTTAGGTGTGGGAAACAAATGCTAGGTCGCCTTACATGAAACACACTCTGCTTTTGAGAAAAGAGCACTCTTCTACTCTACTGTGTTTCCTATGTGTTCCGAACAGTGAGCTTGCTCAGAACAAAAAAACTGTACTTCCTACTCACACGGCCATATCTAGTTCAAGTCTGCTTAGGAACCTGACAAGAACAGTATATCCTCTTCAGTCCAATACACTCTACTTGCTGGGAACAGACGCCAGTGCTATTTGTCCTGTGTACGGCAATGGCAACGCAATAGTGACTCTTCTTACCAGAAAACAACTCTTGCTCGTAGGACCAAAACTGCATGTGATTCAACTCCATTTAGAACTGGGAAACAAACTCTAGCTCGCTTTACAAGAAACACACTCTGCTTTTGAGAAAAGAGCACTATTCTACTCTACTGTGTTTCCTATAGGGCCAGAACAGTGAGCTTGCTCAGAAAAAAAGAACTGTGCTTCCTACACACACAGGCCATATCTAGTTCAACTCTGCTTAGGAAACTGAGAAGAACAGTAGCTCCTCTTCAGTCCAATACACTGTACTTTCTGGGAACAGACGGGAGGGCTATTTGCACTGTGTATGGCAATGGGAGCCCAATAGTGACTTTCCTTACCAGAAAACAACTCTTGCTCGTAGGACCAGAAACTGCATGTGATTCCACTCCATTTAGGACTGGGAAACAAAGGGTAGCTTGCCTTACAAGAAACACACTCTGCTTTAGAGAAAAGAGCACTCTTGTACTCTACTGTGTTTCCTATGGGGTCCAAACAGTGAGCTTGCTCAGAATAAAAGAACTGTGCTTCCTACACAAGGACCATATCTACTTCAAGTCTGCTTAGGAACCTGACAAGAACAGTAGATCCTCTTCAGTCCAATACACTGTACTTGCTGGGAATAGACGCCAGTGCTATTTGTCCTGTGTATGGCAATGGCAGCGCAATAGTGACTCTTCTTACCAGAAAACAACTCTTGCTCGTAGGAACAGAAACTGCATATGATTCAACTCCATTTAGGACTGGGAAACAAATGCTAGCTAGCCTTACATGAAACACACTCTGCATTTGAGAAAAGAGCACTCTTCTACTCTATTGTGTTTCATATCGGGTCCGAAGAGTGATCTTGCTCAGAACAAAAGAACTGTGCTTCCTACACACACGGGCCATATCTAGTTCAACTCTGCTTAGGAAACTGACAAGAACAGTAGCTCCTCTTCAGTCCAATACACTGTACTTGCGGGGAACAGACGCGAGTGCTATTTGCACTGTGTATGGCATTGGAGCACAATAGTGACTTGTCTTACCAGAAAACAACTCTTGCTCGTAGGAACAAAAACTGCATGTGACTCAACTCCTTTTAGGACTGGGAAACAAACGCTAGCTCGCCTTACATGAAACACACTCTGCTTCTGAGAAAAGAGCACTCTTCTACTCTACTGTGTTTCCTATGTGTTCCCGAACAGTGAGCTTGCTCAGAACAAAAAAACTGTACTTCCTACTCACACGGCCATATCTAGTTCAAGTCTGCTTAGGAACCTGACAAGAACAGTATATCCTCTTCAGTCCAATACACTGTACTTGCTGGAAACAGACGCCAGTGCTATGGCAATGGCAGCGCAATAGTGACTCTTCTTACCAGAAAACAACTCTTGCTCGTAGGACCAGAAACTGCATGTGATTCAACTCCATTTAGGACTGGGAAACAAACTCTAGCTCGCTTTACAAGAAACACACTCTGCTTTTGCAAAAAGAGCACTCTTCTACTCTACTGTATTTCCTATAGGGCCAGAACAGTGAGCTTGCTCAGAAAAAAAGAACTGTGCTTCCTACACACACGGGCCATATCTAGTTCAACTCTGCTTAGGAAACTGACAAGAACAGTAGCTCCTATTCAGTCCAATACACTGTACTTGCTGAAAAAAGACGCGAGTGCTATTTGTACTGTGTATGGCAATGGGAGCGCAATAGTTACTTTCCTTACCAGAAAACAACTCTTGCTCGTAGGACCAGAAACTGCATGTGATTCAACTCCATTTAGGACTGGGAAACAAATGCTAGCTCGCATACATGAAACACACTCTGCTTTTGAGAAAAGAGTACTCTTCTACTCTACAGATTTTCCTATGGGGTCCGAACAGTGAGTTTGCACAGAACAAAATAACTGTGCTTCCTACACACACGGGCCATATCTAGTTCAACTCTGCTTAGGAAACCAACAAGAACAGTAGCTCCTCTTCAGTCCGAAACACTGTACTTGCTGGGTACAGACGCGAGTGCTATTTGTACTGTGTACGGCAATGGGAGCCCAATACTGACTTTCCTTACCAGAAAACAACTCTTGATCGTAGGACCAGAAACTGCATGTGATTCAACTCCACATAGGAGTGGGAAACAAAAGCTAGGTCGCCTTACATGAAACACACTCTGCTTTTGAGAAAAGAGCACTCTTCTACTCTACTGTGTTTCCTATGTGTTCCGAACAGTGAGCTTGCTCAGAACAAAAAAACTGTACTTCCTACACACACGGGCCATATCTAGTTCAACTCTGCTTAGGAAACTGAGAGGAACAGTAGCTCCTTTTCAATCCAATACACTGTATTTGCTGGGAACATACGGGAAGGCTATTTGCACTGTGTATGGCAATGGGAGCGCAATAGTGACTTTCCTTACCAGAAAACAACTCTTGCTCATAGGACCAGAAACTGCATGTGACTCCACTCCATTTAAGACTGGGAAACAAATGCTAGCTCGCATACATGAAACACACTCTGCTTTTGAGAAAAGAGTACTCTTCTACTCTACAGATTTTCCTATGGGGTCCGAACAGTGAGTTTGCACAGAACAAAATAACTGTGCTTCCTACACACACGGGCCATATCTAGTTCAACTCTGCTTAGGAAACCAACAAGAACAGTAGCTCCTCTTCAGTCCGAAACACTGTACTTGCTGGGTACAGACGCGAGTGCTATTTGTACTGTGTACGGCAATGGGAGCCCAATACTGACTTTCCTTACCAGAAAACAACTCTTGATCGTAGGACCAGAAACTGCATGTGATTCAACTCCACATAGGAGTGGGAAACAAAAGCTAGGTCGCCTTACATGAAACACACTCTGCTTTTGAGAAAAGAGCACTCTTCTACTCCACTGTGTTTCCTATGTGTTCCGAACAGTGAGCTTGCTCAGAACAAAAAAACTGTACTTCCTACACACACGGGCCATATCTAGTTCAACTCTGCTTAGGAAACTGAGAGGAACAGTAGCTCCTTTTCAATCCAATACACTGTATTTGCTGGGAACATACGGGAAGGCTATTTGCACTGTGTATGGCAATGGGAGCGCAATAGTGACTTTCCTTACCAGAAAACAACTCTTGCTCGTAGGACCAGAAACTGCATGTGACTCCACTCCATTTAGGACTGGGAATCAAACGGTCGCTCGCCTTACAAGAAACACACTCTGCTTTAGAGAAAAGAGCACTCTTCTACTCTACTGTGTTTCCTATGGGGTCCAAACAGTGAGCTTGCTCAGAACAAAAGAACTGTGCTTCCTACACACACGGGCCATATCTATTTCAACTCTGCTTAGGAAACTGACAAGAACAGTAGCTCCTCTTCCGTCCAATACACTGTACTTGCGGAAAACAGACGCGAGTGCTATTTGCACTGTGTATGGCAATGGGAGCACAATAGTGACTCGTCTTACCAGAAAACAACTCTTGCTCGTAGGACAAAAAACTGCATGTGACTCAACTCCATTTAGGACTGGGAAACAAACGCTAGCTCGCCTTACAAGAAACACACTCTGCTTTTGAGAAAAGAGTACTCTTCTACTCTACTGTGTTTCCTCTGGGGTCCGAACAGTGAGCTTGCTCAGAACAAAAGAACTGTGCTTCCTACACACAGGGCCATATCTAGTTCAATTCTGCTTAGGAACCTGACAAGAACAGTAGATCCTCTACAGTCCAATACACTGTACTTGCTGGGAACAGACGCCAGTGCTATTAGTCCTGTGTATGGCAATGGCAGCGCAATAGTGACTCTTCTTACCAGAAAACAACTCTTGCTTGTAGGACCAGAAACTGCATGTGATTCAACTCCATTTAGGACTGGGAAACAAATGCTAGCTCGCCTTACATGAAACACACTCTGCATTTGAGAAAAGAGCACTCTTCTACTCTATTGTGTTTCATATCGGGTCCGAAGAGTGAGCTTGCTCAGAACAAAAGAACTGTGCTTCCTACACACACGGCCCATATCTAGTTCAACTCTGCTTAGGAAACTGACAAGAACAGTAGATCCTCTTCAGTCCAATACACTGTACTTGCAGGGAACAGACGCGAGTGCTATTTGCACTGTGTATGGCATTGGAGCACAATAGTGACTTGTCTTACCAGAAAACAACTCTTGCTCGTAGGACAAAAAACAGCATGTGACTCAACTCCATTTAGGACTGGGAAACAAACGGTAGCTCGCCTTACATGAAACACACTCTGCTTTTGAGAAAAGAGCACTCTTCTACTCTACTGTGTTTCCTATGTGTTCCTTACAGTGAGCTTGCTCAGAACAAAAAAACTGTACTTCCTACTCACATGGCCATATCTAGTTCAAGTCTGGTTAGGAACCTGACAAGAACAGTATATCCTCTTCAGTCCAATATACTGTACTTGCTGGGAACAGACGCCAGTGCTATGGCAATGGCAGCGCAATAGTGACTCTTCTTACCAGAAAACAACTCTTGCTCGTAGGACCAGAAACTGCATGTGATTCAACTCCATTTAGGACTGGGAAACAAACTCTAGCTCGCTTTACAAGAAACACACTCTGCTTTTGAGAAAAGAGCACTCTTCTACTCTACTGTGTTTCCTATAGAGCCAGAACAGTGAGCTTGCTCGGAAAAAAAGAACTGTGCTTCCTACACACACGGGCCATATCTAGTTCAACTCTGCTTAGGAAACTGAGAAGAACAGTAGCTCCTCTTCAGTCCAATACACTGTACTTGCTGGGAACAGACGGGAGGGCTATTTGCACTGTGTATGGCAATGGGAGCGCAATAGTGACTTTCCTTACCAGAAAACAACTCTTGCTCATAGGACCAGAAACTGAATGATTTCCACTCCATTTAGGACTGGAAAACAAACGGTAGCTTGCCTTACAAGAAACACACTCTGCTTTAGAGAAAAGAGCACTCTTCTACTCTACTGTGTTTCCTATGGGGTCCAAACAGTGAGCTTGCTCAGAACAAAAGAACTGTGCTTCCTACACACACGGCCCATATCTAGTTCAACTCTCCTTAGGAAACTGACAAGAACAGTAGCTCCTATTCAGTCCAATACACTGTACTTGCAGGGAAAAGACGCGAGTGCTATTTGCACTGTGTATGGCAATGGGAGCGCAATAGTTACTTTCCTTACCAGAAAACAACTCTTGCTCGTAGGACCAGAAACTGCATGTGATTCAACTCCATTTAGGACTGGGAAACAAATGCTAGCTCGCATACATGAAACACACTCTGCTTTTGAGAAAAGAGTACTCTTCTACTCTACAGATTTTCCTATGGGGTCCGAACAGTGAGTTTGCACAGAACAAAATAACTGTGCTTCCTACACACACGGGCCATATCTAGTTCAACTCTGCTTAGGAAACCAACAAGAACAGTAGCTCCTCTTCAGTCCGATACACTGTACTTGCTGGGAACAGACGCGAGTGCTATTTGTACTGTGTACGGCAATGGGAGCCCAATAGTGACTTTCCTTACCAGAAAACAACTCTTGATCGTAGGACAAGAAACTGCATGTGATTCAACTCCACATAGGAGTGGGAAACAAAAGCTAGGTCGCCTTACATGAAACACACTCTGCTTTTGAGAAAGGAGCACTCTTCTACTCTACTGTGTTTCCTATGTGTTCCGAACAGTGAGCCAGCTCAGAACAAAAAAACTGTACTTCCTACACACACGGGCCATATCTAGTTCATCTCTGCTTAGGAAACTGAGAGGAACAGTAGTTCCTTTTCAATCCAATACACTGTACTTGCTGGGAACATACGGGAAGGCTACTTGCACTGTGTATGGCAATGGGAGCGCAATAGTGACTTTCCTTACCAGAAAACAACTCTTGCTCGTAGGACCAGAAACTGCATGTGACTCCACTCCATTTAGGACTGGGAATCAAACGGTCGCTCGCCTTACAAGAAACACACTCTGCTTTAGAGAAAAGAGCACTCTTCTACTCTACTGTGTTTCCTATGGGGTCCAAACAGTGAGCTTGCTCAGAACAAAAGAACTGTGCTTCCTACACACACGGGACATATCTATTTCAACTCTGCTTAGGAAACTGACAAGAACAGTAGCTCCTCTTCCGTCCAATACACTGTACTTGCGGAAAACAGACGCGAGTGCTATTTGCACTGTGTATGGCAATGGGAGCACAATAGTGACTCGTCTTACCAGAAAACAACTCTTGCTCGTAGGACAAAAAACTGCATGTGACTCAACTCCATTTAGGACTGGGAAACAAACGCTAGCTCGCCTTACAAGAAACACACTCTGCTTTTGAGAAAAGAGTACTCTTCTACTCTACTGTGTTTCCTCTGGGGTCCGAACAGTGAGCTTGCTCAGAACAAAAGAACTGTGCTTCCTACACACAGGGCCATATCTAGTTCAATTCTGCTTAGGAACCTGACAAGAACAGTAGATCCTCTACAGTCCAATACACTGTACTTGCTGGGAACAGACGCCAGTGCTATTAGTCCTGTGTATGGCAATGGCAGCGCAATAGTGACTCTTCTTACCATAAAACAACTCTTGCTCGTAGGACCAGAAACTGCATGTGATTCAACTCCATTTAGGACTGGGAAACAAACTCTAGCTCGCTTTACAAGAATCACACTCTGCTTTTGAGAAAAGAGCACTCTTCTACTCTACTGTGTTTCCTATAGGGCCAGAAGAGTGAACTTGCTCAGAACATAAGAACTGTGCTTCCTACACACACGGGCCATATCTAGTTCAATTCTGCTTAGGAAACTGACAAGAACAGTAGCTCCTCTTCAGTCTGATACACTGTACTTGCTGGGAACAGACCCGAGAGCTATTTGCACTGTGTATGGCAAGGGGAGCTCAATAGTGACTTTCTTTATCAGTAAACAAATCTTGCCTGTAGGACCGGAAACTGCATGTGATTCAACTCCATTTAGGACTGGGAAACAAATGCTAGCTCGCCTTACATGAAACACACTCTGTTTTTGAGAAAAGAGCACTCTTCTACTCTTCTGTGTTTCCTAAAGGGCCAGAACAGTGAGCTTGCTCAGAAAAAAAGAACTGTACTTCCTACACACACGGCCCATATCTAGTTCAACTCTGCTTAGGAAACTGAGAAGAACAGTAGCTCCTTTTCAATCCAATACACTGTACTTGCTGGGAACAGACGAGAAGGCTATTTGCACTGTGTATGGCAATGGGAGCGCAATAGTGACTTTCCTTACCAGAAAACAACTCTTGCTCGTAGGACCAGAAACTGCATGTGACTCCACTCCATTTAGGACTGGGAATCAAACGGTAGCTCGCCTTACAAGAAACACACTCTGCTTTAGAGTAAAGAGCACTCTTCTACTCTACTGTGTTTCCTATGGGGTCCAAACAGTGAGCTTGCTCAGAACAAAAGAACTGTGCTTCCTACACACACGGGCCATATCTAGTTCAACTCTGCTTAGGAAACTGACAAGAACAGTAGCTCCTCTTCCGTCCAATACACTGTACTTGCGGGGAACAGACGCGAGTGCTATATGCCTTGTGAAGGGCAATGGGAGCGCAATAGTGACTTTCCTTACCAGAAAACAACTCTTGTTCATAGGACCAGAAACTGCATGTGATTCAACTCCATTTAGGACTAGGAAACAAACGCTAGCTCGCCTTACAAAAACACACTCTGCTTTTGAGAAAAGGGCACTCTTCTACTCTACTGTGATTCCTATAGGGCCAGAAGAGTGAACTTGCTCAGAACATAAGAACTGTGCTTCCTACACACACGGGTTATATCTAGTTCAACTCTGCTTAGGAAACTGACAAGAACAGTAGCTCCTCTTCAGTCTGATACACTGTACTTGCTGGGAACAGACGCGAGAGCTATTTGCAATGTGTATGGCAAGGGGAGCGCAATAGTGACTTTCCTTACCAGTAAACAACTCTTGCTCGTAGGACCAGAAACTGCATGTGATTCAACTCCATTTAGAACTGGGAAACAAACACTAGCTCGCCTTACAAGAAACACACTCTGCTTTAGAGAAAAGAGCACTCTTAACTCTACTGTGCTTCCTATGGTGTCTGAACAGTGAGCTTGCTCAGAACAAAAGAACTGTGATTCCTACACAAACGGGCCATTTCTAGATCAACTCTGCTTAGGAAACTGACAAGAACACCAAATCCTCTTCAGTCCAATACACTGTACTTGCGGGGAACAGACGCAAGTGCTATTTGCACTGTGTATGGATATTGGAGCCCAATAGTGACTTGTCTTACCAGAAAACAACTCTTGCTCGTAGGCCCAGAAACTGCATGGGATTCAACTCCATTTAGGACTGGGAAACAAAAGCTAGCTCACCTTACAAGAAACACACTCTGCTTTTGAGAAAAGAGCACTCCTCTACTCTACTGTGTTTCCTATTGGGCCAGAACAGTGAGCTTTCTCAGAACAAAAGAAATGTACTTCCTACACACACGGCCATATCTAGTTCAAGTCTGCTTAGGAACCTGACAAGAACAGTAGATCCTCTTCAGTCCAATACACTGTACTTGCTGGGAACAGACGCCAGTGCTATTTGTCCTGTGTATGGCAATGGCAGCGCAATAGTGACTCTTCTTACCATAAAACAACTCTTGCTCGTAGGACCAGAAACTGCATGTAATTCAACTCCATTTAGGACTGGGAAACAAACTCTAGCTCGCTTTACAAGAAACACACTCTGCTTTTGAGAAAAGAGCACTCTTCTACTCTACTGTGTTTCCTATAGGGCCAGAAGAGTGAGCTTGCTCAGAACATAAGAAATGTGCTTCCTACACACACGGGCCATATCTAGTTCAACTCTGCTTAGGAAACTGACAAGAACAGTAGCTCCTCTTCAGTCCGATACACTGTACTTGCTGTGAACAGACGCGAGTGCTATTTGCACTGTGTTTGGCAATGAGAGCGCAATAGTGTCTTTCCTTACCAGAAAACAACTCTTGCTCTTAGGACCAGAAACTGCATGTGATTCAACTCCATTTAGGACTGGGAAACAAACGCTAGCTCGCCTTACAAGAAACACACTATGCTTTTGAGAAAAGAGCACTCTTCTACTCTACTGTGTTTCCTATAGGGTCCGAACAGTGAGCTTGCTCAGAACAAAAGAACTGTGCTTCCTACACACACGGCCATATCTAGTTCAATTCTGGTTAGGAAACTGACAAGAACAGTAGCTCCTCTTCAGTCCAATACACTGTACTTGCTGGGAACAGACGCATGTGCGATTTGCACTGTGTATGGCAATGGGAGCAAAAGAGTGACTTTCATTACCAGAAAACAACTCTTGCTCGTAGGACCAGAAACTGCATGTGATTCAACTCCATTTAGGACTGGGAAACAAACGCTAGCTCGCCTTACAAGAAACACACTCTGCTTTAGAGAAAAGAGCACTCTTCTACTCTACTGTGTTCCCTATGGGGTCCAAACAATGTGCTTGCTCAGAACAAAATAACTGTGCTTCCTACACACACGGACCATATCTAGTTCAACTCTGCTTAGGAAACTGACAAGAACAGTAGCTCCTATTCAGTCCAATACACTGTACTTGCTGGGAACAGACGCGAGAGCTATTTGCACTGTGTATGGCAAGGGGAGTGCAATAGTGACTTTCCTTACCAGAAAACAACTCTTGCTCTTAGGACCAGAAACTGCATGTGATTCAACTCCATTTAGGACTGGTAAACAAACGCTAGCTCGCCTTACAAGAAACACACTCTGTTTAGAGAAAAGAGCACTCTTCTACTCTACTGTGTTTCCTATAGGGCCAGAACAGTGAGCTTGCTCAGAACAAAAGAACTGTGCTTCCTACACACGGGCCATATCTAGTTTAACTCTGCTTAGGAAACTGACAAGAACAGTAGCTCCTCTTCAGTCCGATACACTGTACTTCCTGGGAACAGACGCGAGTGCTATTTGCACTGTGTATGGCAATGGGAGCGCAATAGTGACTTTCTTTACCAGAAAATAACTCTTCTTCGTAGGACAAGAAACTGCATGTGATTCAACTCCATTTAACTAGGAAACAAACGCTAGCTCGCCTTACAAAAACACACTCTGCTTTTCAGAAAAGAGCACGCTTCTACTCTACTGTGTTTCCTATAGGGCCAGAAGAGTGAGCTTGCTCAGAACATAAGAACTGTGCTTCCTACACACAAGGGCCATATCATGTTCAACTCTGCTTAGGAAACTGACAAGATCAGTAGCTCCTCTTCAGTCCAATACACTGCACTTGCTGGGAACAGACGCGAGAGCTATTTGCACTGTATATGGCAAGGGGAGCGCAGAGTGACTTTCCTTACCAGAAAACAACTCATGCTCTTAGGTCCAGAAACTGCATGTGATTCAACTCCATTTACGACTGGGAAAAAAATGCTAGCTCGCCTTACAAGAAACACACTCTGCTTTTGAGAAAAGAGCACTCTTCTACTCTACTGTGTTTCCTATGGTGTCCGAACAGTGAGCTTGCTCAGAACAAAAGAACTGTGCTTCCTACACACACGGCCATATCTAGATCAATTCTGCTTAGGAACCTGAGAAGAACAGTAGATCCTCTTGAGTCCAATAAACTGTACTTGCTGGGAACAGACGCCAGTGCTATTTGTCCTGTGTAAGGCAATGGCAGCGCAATAGTGACTCTTCTTACCAGAAAACTTCTCTTGCTCCTATGACAAAAAACTGCATGTGACTCAACTCCATTTAGTACTGGGAAACAAACGCTAGCTCGCCTTCCAAGAAACACACTCTGCTTTTGAGAAAAGAGCACTCTTCTACTCTACTGTGTTTCCTATTGGGTCTGAACAGTGAGCTTGCTCAGAACAAAAGAACTGTGCTTCCTACACACACGGGCCATATCTATTTCAACTCTGCTTAGGAAACTGACAAGAACAGTAGCTCCTCTTCCGTCCAATACACTGTACTTGCGGAAAACAGACGCGAGTGCTATTTGCACTGTGTATGGCAATGGGAGCACAATAGTGACTCGTCTTACCAGAAAACAACTCTTGCTCGTAGGACAAAAAACTGCATGTGACTCAACTCCATTTAGGCCTGGGAAACAAACGCTAGCTCGCCTTACAAGAAACACACTCTGGTTTTGAGAAAAGAGTACTCTTCTACTCTACTGTGTTTCCTCTGGGGTCCGAACAGTGAGCTTGCTCAGAACAAAAGAACTGTGCTTCCTACACACAGGGCCATATCTAGTTCAATTCTGCTTAGGAACCTGACAAGAACAGTAGATCCTCTACAGTCCAATACACTGTACTTGCTGGGAACAGACGCCAGTGCTATTAGTCCTGTGTATGGCAATGGCTGCGCAATAGTGACTCTTCTTACCAGAAAACAACTCTTGCTCGTAGGACCAGAAACTGCATGTGATTCAACTCCATTTAGGACTGGGAAACAAATGCTAGCTCGCCTTACATGAAACACACTCTGCATTTGAGAAAAGAGCACTCTTCTACTCTATTGTGTTTCATATCTGGTCCGAAGAGTGAGCTTGCTCAGAACAAAAGAACTGTGCTTCCTACACACACGGCCCATATCTAGTTCAACTCTGCTTAGGAAACTGACAAGAACAGTAGATCCTCTTCAGTCCAATACACTGTACTTGCAGGGAACAGACGCGAGTGCTATTTGCACTGTGTATGGCATTGGAGCACAATAGTGACTTGTCTTACCAGAAAACAACTCTTGCTCGTAGGACATAAAACAGCATGTGACTCAACTCCATTTAGGACTGGGAAACAAACGGTAGCTCGCCTTACATGAAACACACTCTGCTTTTCAGAAAAGAGCACTCTTCTACTCTACTGTGTTTCCTATGTGTTCCGAACAGTGAGCTTGCTCAGAACAAAAAAACTGTACTTCCTACTCACATGGCCATATCTAGATCAAGTCTGGTTAGGAACCTGACAAGAACAGTATATCCTCTTCAGTCCAATATACTGTACTTGCTGGGAACAGACGCAGTGCTATGGCAATGGCAGCCCAATAGTGACTCTTCTTACCAGAAAACAACTCTTGCTCGTAGGACCAGAAACTGCATGTGATTCAACTCCATTTAGGACTGGGAAAGAAACAAACTCTAGCTCGCTTTACAAGAAACACACTCTGCTTTTGAGAAAAGAGCACTCTTCTACTCTACTGTGTTTCCTATAGAGCCAGAACAGTGAGCTTGCTCGGAAAAAAAGAACTGTGCTTCCTACACACACGGGCCATATCTAGTTCAACTCTGCTTAGGAAACTGAGAAGAACAGTAGCTCCTCTTCAGTCCAATACACTGTACTTGCTGGGAACAGACGGGAGGGCTATTTGCACTGTGTATGGCAATGGGAGCGCAGTAGTGACTTTCCTTACCAGAAAACAACTCTTGCTCGTAGGACCAGAAACTGCATGTGATTCCACTCCATTTAGGACTGGGAAACAAACGGTAGCTTGCCTTACAAGAAACACACTCTGCTTTAGAGAAAAGAGCATTCTTCTACTCTACTGTGTTTCCTATGGGGTCCAAACAGTGAGCTTGCTCAGAACAAAAGAACTGTGCTTCCTACACACACGGCCCATATCTAGTTCAACTCTCCTTAGGAAACTGACAAGAACAGTAGCTCCTATTCAGTCCAATACACTGTACTTGCAGGGAAAAGATGCGAGTGCTATTTGCACTGTGTATGGCAATGGGAGCGCAATAGTTACTTTCCTTACCAGAAAACAACTCTTGTTCGTAGGACCAGAAACTGCATGTGATTCAACTCCATTTAGGACTGGGAAACAAATGCTAGCTCGCATACATGAAACACACTCTGCTTTTGAGAAAAGAGTACTCTTCTACTCTACAGATTTTCCTATGGGGTCCGAACAGTGAGTTTGCACAGAACAAAATAACTGTGCTTCCTACACACACGGGCCATATCTAGTTCAACTCTGCTTAGGAAACCAACAAGAACAGTAGCTCCTCTTCAGTCCGATACACTGTACTTGCTGGGAACAGACGCGAGTGCTATTTGTACTGTGTACGGCAATGGGAGCCCAATAGTGACTTTCCTTACCAGAAAACAACTCTTGATCGTAGGACCAGAAACTGCATGTGATTCAACTCCACATAGGAGTGGGAAACAAAAGCTAGGTCGCCTTACATGAAACACACTCTGCTTTTGAGAAAGGAGCACTCTTCTACTCTACTGTGTTTCCTATGTGTTCCGAACAGTGAGCTTGCTCAGAACAAAAAAACTGTACTTCCTACACACACGGGCCATATCTAGTTCATCTCTGCTTAGGAAACTGAGAGGAACAGTAGTTCCTTTTCAATCCAATACACTGTACTTGCTGGGAACATACGGGAAGGCTACTTGCACTGTGTATGGCAATGGGAGCGCAATAGTGACTTTCCTTACCAGAAAACAACTCTTGCTCGTAGGACCAGAAACTGCATGTGACTCCACTCCATTTAGGACTGGGAATCAAACGGTCGCTCGCCTTACAAGAAACACACTCTGCTTTAGAGAAAAGAGCACTCTTCTACTCTACTGTGTTTCCTATGGGGTCCAAACAGTGAGCTTGCTCAGAACAAAAGAACTGTGCTTCCTACACACACGGGCCATATCTATTTCAACTCTGCTTAGGAAACTGACAAGAACAGTAGCTCCTCTTCCGTCCAATACACTGTACTTGCGGAAAACAGACGCGAGTGCTATTTGCACTGTGTATGGCAATGGGAGCACAATAGTGACTCGTCTTACCAGAAAACAACTCTTGCTCGTAGGACAAAAAACTGCATGTGACTCAACTCCATTTAGGACTGGGAAACAAACGCTAGCTCGCCTTACAAGAAACACACTCTGCTTTTGAGAAAAGAGTACTCTTCTACTATACTGTGTTTCCTCTGGGGTCCGAACAGTGAGCTTGCTCAGAACAAAAGAACTGTGCTTCCTACACACACGGCCATATCTAGTTCAATTCTGCTTAGGAACCTGACAAGAACAGTAGATCCTCTACAGTCCAATACACTGTACTTGCTGGGAACAGACGCCAGTGCTATTAGTCCTGTGTATGGCAATGGCAGCGCAATAGTGACTCTTCTTACCATAAAACAACTCTTGCTCGTAGGACCAGAAACTGCATGTGATTCAACTCCATTTAGGACTGGGAAACAAACTCTAGCTCGCTTTACAAGAATCACACTCTGCTTTTGAGAAAAGAGCACTCTTCTACTCTACTGTGTTTCCTATAGGGCCAGAGGAGTGAACTTGCTCAGAACATAAGAACTGTGCTTCCTACACACACGGGCCATATCTAGTTCAACTCTGCTTAGGAAACTGACAAGAACAGTAGCTCCTCTTCAGTCCGATACACTGTACTTGCTGGGAACAGACGCGAGTGCTATTTGTACTGTGTACGGCAATGGGAGCCCAATAGTGACTTTCCTTACCAGAAAACAACTCTTGATCGTAGGACCAGAAACTGCATGTGATTCAACTCCACATAGGAGTGGGAAACAAAAGCTAGGTCGCCTTACATGAAACACACTCTGCTTTTGAGAAAAGAGCACTCTTCTACTCTTCTGTGTTTCCTAAAGGGCCAGAACAGTGAGCTTGCTCAGAAAAAAAGAACTGTACTTCCTACACACACGGCCCATATCTAGTTCAACTCTGCTTAGGAAACTGAGAAGAACATTAGCTCCTTTTCAATCCAATACACTGTACTTGCTGGGAACAGACGAGAAGGCTATTTGCACTGTGTATGGCAATGGGAGCGCAATAGTGACTTTCCTTACCAGAAAACAACTCTTGCTCGTAGGACCAGAAACTGCATGTGACTCCACTCCATTTAGGACTGGGAATCAAACGGTAGCTCGCCTTACAAGAAACACACTCTGCTTTAGAGTAAAGAGCACTCTTCTACTCTACTGTGTTTCCTATGGGGTCCAAACAGTGAGCTTGCTCAGAACAAAAGAACTGTGCTTCCTACACACACGGGCCATATCTAGTTCAACTCTGCTTAGGAAACTGACAAGAACAGTAGCTCCTCTTCCGTCCAATACACTGTACTTGCGGGGAACAGACGCATGTGCGATTTGCACTGTGTATGGCAATGGGAGCAAAAGAGTGACTTTCATTACCAGAAAACAACTCTTGCTCGTAGGACCAGAAACTGCATGTGATTCAACTCCATTTAGGACTGGGAAACAAACGCTAGCTCGCCTTACAAGAAACACACTCTGCTTTAGAGAAAAGAGCACTCTTCTACTCTACTGTGTTCCCTATGGGGTCCAAACAATGTGCTTGCTCAGAACAAAATAACTGTGCTTCCTACACACACGGACCATATCTAGTTCAACTCTGCTTAGGAAACTGACAAGAACAGTAGCTCCTATTCAGTCCAATACACTGTACTTGCTGGGAACAGACGCGAGAGCTATTTGCACTGTGTGTGGCAAGGGGAGTGCAATAGTGACTTTCCTTACCAGAAAACAACTCTTGCTCTTAGGACCAGAAACTGCATGTGATTCAACTCCATTTAGGACTGGTAAACAAACGCTAGCTCGCCTTACAAGAAACACACTCTGTTTAGAGAAAAGAGCACTCTTCTACTCTACTGTGTTTCCTATAGGGCCAGAACAGTGAGCTTGCTCAGAACAAAAGAACTGTGCTTCCTACACACGGGCCATATCTAGTTTAACTCTGCTTAGGAAACTGACAGGAACAGTAGCTCCTCTTCAGTCCGATACACTGTACTTCCTGGGAACAGACGCGAGTGCTATTTGCACTGTGTATGGCAATGGGAGCGCAATAGTGACTTTCTTTACCAGAAAATAACTCTTCTTCGTAGGACAAGAAACTGCATGTGATTCAACTCCATTTAACTAGGAAACAAACGCTAGCTTGCCTTACAAAAACACACTCTGCTTTTCAGAAAAGAGCACGCTTCTACTCTACTGTGTTTCCTATAGGGCCAGAAGAGTGAGCTTGCTCAGAACATAAGAACTGTGCTTCCTACACACAAGGGCCATATCATGTTCAACTCTGCTTAGGAAACTGACAAGATCAGTAGCTCCTCTTCAGTCCAATACACTGCACTTGCTGGGAACAGACGCGAGAGCTATTTGCACTGTATATGGCAAGGGGAGCGCAGAGTGACTTTCCTTTCCAGAAAACAACTCATGCTCTTAGGACCAGAAACTGCATGTGATTCAACTCCATTTACGACTGGGAAAAAAATGCTAGCTCGCCTTACAAGAAACACACTCTGCTTTTGAGAAAAGAGCACTCTTCTACTCTACTGTGTTTCCTATGGTGTCCGAACAGTGAGCTTGCTCAGAACAAAAGAACTGTGCTTCCTACACACACGGCCATATCTAGATCAATTCTGCTTAGGAACCTGAGAAGAACAGTAGATCCTCTTGAGTCCAATAAACTGTACTTGCTGGGAACAGACGCCAGTGCTATTTGTCCTGTGTAAGGCAATGGCAGCGCAATAGTGACTCTTCTTACCAGAAAACATCTCTTGCTCCTATGACAAAAAACTGCATGTGACTCAACTCCATTTAGTACTGGGAAACAAACGCTAGCTCGCCTTCCAAGAAACACACTCTGCTTTTGAGAAAAGAGCACTCTTCTACTCTACTGTGTTTCCTATTGGGTCTGAACAGTGAGCTTGCTCAGAACAAAAGAACTGTGCTTCCTACACACACGGCCATAACTAGTTCAATTCTGCTTAGGAACCTGACCAGAACAGTAGATCCTCTTCAGTCCAATACACTGTACTTCCTGGGAACAGACGCCAGTGCTATTTGTCCTGTGTATGGCAATGGCAGCGCAATAGTGACTCTTCTTACCATAAAACAACTCTTTCTCCTAGGACCAGAAACTGCATGTGATTCAACTCCATTTAGGACTGGGAAACAAATGCTAGCTCGCCTTTCATGAAACACACTCTGCATTTGAGAACAGAGCACTCTTCTACTCTATTGTGTTTCATATCGGGTCCGAAGAGTTACCTTGCTCAGAAGAAAAGAACTGTGCTTCCTACACACACGGGCCATATCTAGTTCAACACTGCTTAGGAAACCAACAAGAACAGTAGCTCCTCTTCAGTCCAATACACTGCACTTGCGGGGAACAGACGCGAGTGCTATTTGCACTGTGTATGGCATTGGAGCACAATAGTGACTTGTCTTAACAGAAAACAACTCTTGCTCGTAGGACAAAAAACTGCATGCGATTCAACTCCATTTAGGACTGGGAAACAAACTCTAGCTCGCTTTACAAGAAACACACTCTGCTTTTGCGAAAAGAGCACTCTTCTACTCTACGGTATTTCCTATAGGGCCAGAACCGTGAGCTTGCTCAGAAAAAAAGAACTTTGCTTCCTACACACACGGGCCATATCTAGTTCAACACTGCTTAGGAAACTGAGAAGAACAGTAGCTCCTCTTCAGTCCAATACACTGTACTTGCTGGGAACAGACGGGAGGGCTATTTGCACAGTGTATGGCAATTGGAGCGAAATAGTGACTTTCCTTACCAGAAAACAACTCTTGCTCGTAGGACAAGAAACTGCATGTGATTCCATTCCATTTAGGACTGGGAAACAAACGGTAGTTTGCCTTAGAAGAAACACACTCTGCTTTAGAGAAAAGAGCACTCTTCTACTCTACTGTGTTTCCTATGGGGTCCAAACAGTTAGCTTGCTCAGAACAAAAGAACTGTGCTTCCTACACACACGGACCATATCTAGTTCAACTCTGCTTAGTAAACTGACAAGAAGAGTAGCTCCTATTCAGTCCAATACACTGTACTTGCTGGGAAAAGACGCGAGTGCTATATGCCTTGTGAAGGGCAATGGGAGCGCAATAGTGACTTTCCTTACCAGAAAACAACTCTTGTTCATAGGACCAGAAACTGCATGTGATTCAACTCCATTTAGGACTAGGAAACAAACGCTAGCTCGCCTTACAAAAACACACTCTGCTTTTGAGAAAAGAGCACTCTTCTACTCTACTGTGATTCCTATAGGGCCAGAAGAGTGAACTTGCTCAGAACATAAGAACTGTGCTTCCTACACACACAGGCCATATCTAGTTCAACTCTGCTTAGGAAACTGACAAGAACAGTAGTTCGTCTTCAGTCTGATACACTGTACTTGCTGGGAACAGACGCGAGAGCTATTTGCAATGTGTATGGCAAGGGGAGCGTAATAGTGACTTTCCTTACCAGTAAACAACTCTTGCTCGTAGGACCAGAAATGCATGTGATTCAACTCCATTTAGAACTGGGAAACAAACACTAGCTCGCCTTACAAGAAACACACTCTGCTTTAGAGAAAAGAGCACTCTTCTACTCTACTGTGCTTCCTATGGTGTCTGAACAGTGAGCTTGCTCAGAAGAAAAGAACTGTGATTCCTACACACACGGGACATTTCTAGTTCAACTCTGCTTAGGAAACTGACAAGAACACTAGATCCTCTTCAGTCCAATACACTGTACTTGCGGGGAACAGACGCAAGTGCTATTTGCACTGTGTATGGATATTGGAGCCCAATAGTGACTTCTCTTACCATAAAACAACTCTTGCTCGTAGGACCAGAAACTGCATGTGATTCAACTCCATTTAGGACTGGGAAACAAACTCTAGCTCGCTTTACAAGAAACACACTCTTCTTTTGAGAAAAGAGCACTCTTCTACTCTACTGTGTTTCCTATAGGGCCAGAAGAGTGAGCTTGCTCAGAACATAAGAAATGTGCTTCCTACACACACGGGCCATATCTAGTTCAACTCTGCTTATGAAACTGACAAGAACAGTAGCTCCTCTTCAGTCCAATACACTGTACTTGCTGGGAACAGACGCATGTGCGATTTGCACTGTGTATGGCAATGGGAGCAAAATAGTGACTTTCATTACCAGAAAACAACTCTTGCTCTTAGGACCAGAAACTGCATGTGATTCAACTCCATTTAGGACTGGGAAACAAACGCTAGTTCGGCTTACAAGAAACACACTTTGTTTTAGAGAAAATAGCACTCTTCTACTCTACTGTGTTTCCTATGGGGTCCAAACAGTGAGCTTGCTCAGAACAAAAGAACTGTGCTTCCTACACACACGGACCATATCTAGTTCAACTCTGCTTAGGAAACTGACAAGAACAGTAGCTCCTATTCAGTCCAATACACTGTACTTGCTGGGTACAGACGCGAGAGCTATTTGCACTGTGTATGGCAAGGGGAGTGCAATAGTGACTTTCCTTACCAGAAAACAACTCTTGCTCTTAGGACCAGAAACTGCATGTGATTCAACTCCATTTAGGACTGGGAAACAAACGCTAGCTCGCCTTACAAGAAACACACTCTGCTTTAGAGAAAAGAGCACTTTTCTACTCTACTGTGTTTCCTATAGGGCCAGAACAGTGAGCTTGCTCAGAACAAAAGAACTGTGCTTCCTACACACACGGCCATATCTAGATCAATTCTGCTTAGGAACCTGACAAGAACAGTAGATCCTCTTCAGTCCAATACACTGTACTTGCTGGGAACAGACGCCAGTGCTATTTGTCCTGTGTATGGCAAAGGCAGCGCAATAGAGCTCTTCTTACTATAAAACAACTCTTGTTCGTAGGCCAGAAACTGCATGTGACTCAACTCCATTTAGGACTGGGAAACAAAAGCTAGCTCACCTTACAAGAAACACACTCTGCTTTTGTGGAAAGAGCACTCTTCTACTCTACTGTGTTTCCTATAGGGCCAGAACAGTGAGCTTGCTCAGAACAAAAGAACTGTGCTTCCTACACACACGGCCATAACTAGTTCAATTCTGCTTAGGAACCTGACAAGAACAGTAGATCCTCTTCAGTCCAATACACTGTACTTCCTGGGAACAGACACCAGTGCTATTTGTCCTGTGTATGGCAATGGCAGCGCAATAGAGACTTTCCTTACCAGAAAACAACTCTTGTTCGTAGGACCAGAAACTGCATGGGATTCAACTCCATTTAGGACTAGGAAACAAACGCTAGCTTGCCTTACAAAAACACACTCTGCTTTTGAGAAAAGAGCACGCTTCTACTCTACTGTGTTTCCTATAGGGCCAGAACAGTGAGCTTGCTCAGAATATATGAACTGTGCTTCCTACACACACGGGCCATATCATGTTCAACTCTGCTTAGGAAACTGACAAGAACAGTAGCTCCTCTTCAGTCCGATACACTGTACTTGCTGGGAACAGCCGCGGGAGCTATTTGCACTGTGTATGGCAAGGGGAGCACAATAGTGACTTTCCTTACCAGAAAACAACTCTTGCTATTAGGACCAGAAACTGCATGTGATTCCACTCCATTTAGGACTGGGAAACAAATGCTAGCTCGCCTTACAAAAACAAACTCTGCTTTAGAGAAAAGAGCACTCTTCTACTCTACTGTGTTTCCTAAGGGGTCCAAACAGTGAGCTTGCTCAGAACAAAATAACTGTGCTTCCTACACACACGGACCATATCTAGTTCAACTCTGCTTAGGAAAATGACAAGAACAGTAGCTCCTATTCAGTCCAATACACTGTACTTGCTGGGAAAAGACGCGAGTGCTATTTGCCTTGTGTAGGGCAATGGGAGCACAATGGTGACTTTCCTTACCAGAAAACAACTCTTGCTCGTAGGACCAGAAACTGCATGTGATTCAACTCCATTTAGGAGTAGAAAACAAACGCTAGGTCGCCTTACAAAAACACACTCTGCTTTTGAGAAGAGAGCACTCTTCTACTCTACTGTGTTTCCTATGGTGTCCGAACATTCAGCTTGCTCAGAACAAAAGAACTGTGCTTCCTACACACATGGCCATATCTAGTTCAATTCTGCTTAGGAACCTGACAAGAACAGTAGATCCTCTTCAGTCCAATACACTGTACGTGCTGGGAACAGACGCCAGTGCTATTTGTCCTGTGTATGGCAATGGCAGCACAATAGTGACTCTTCTTACCATAAAACAGCTCTTGCTCGTAGGACCAGAAACTGCTTGTGATTCAACTCCATTTAGGACTGGGAAACAAAAGCTAGCTCACCTTACAGAAACACAGTCTGCTTTAGTGAAAAGAGAACTCTTCTACTCTACTGTGTTTCCTATAGGGCCAGAACAGTGAGAATGCTCAGAACAAAGAACTGTGCTTCCTACACACGAGCCATATCTAGTTCAACTCAGCTGAGGAAACTGAAAAGAACAGTAGCTCCTCTTCAGTCCGATACACTGTACTTGCTGGGAACAGACGCGAGTGCTATTTGCACTGTGTATGGCAATGGGAACGCAATAGTGACTTTCCTTACAAGAAAACAACTCTTGCTTATAGGACCAGAAACTGCATGTGATTCAACTGCATTTAGGACTGGGAAACAAATGCTAGCTCGCCTTACATGAAACACACTCTGCTTTTGAGAAAAGAGCACTCTTCTACTCTACTGTGTTTCCTATGGGGTCCGAACAGTGACCTTGCTCAGAAGAAAAGAACTGTGCTTCCTACACACACGGGCCATATCTAGTTCAACTCTGCTTAGGAAACGGACAAGAACACTAGCTCCTCTTCAGTCCAATACACTGTACTTTCGGGGAACAGACGCGAGTGCTATTTGCACTGTGTATGGCAATTGGAGCACAATAGTGACTTGTCTTACCAGAAAACAACTCTTGCTCGCAGGACAAAAAACTGCATGTGACTCAACTCCATTTAGGACTGGGAAACAAACGCTAGCTCGACTTCCAAGAAACACACTCTGCTTTTGAGAAAAGAGCAATCTTCTACTCTACTGTGTTTCCTATGTGTTCCGAACAGTGAGCTTCCTCAGAACAAAAAAACTGTGCTTCCTACACACACGGCCATATCTAGTTCAATTCTGCTTAGGAACCTGACAAGAACAGTAGATCCTCTTCAGTCCATTACACTGTACTAGCTGGGAACAGACGCCAGTGCTATTTGTCCTGTGTATGGCAATGGCAGAGCAATAGTGACTCTTGTTACCATAAAACAACTCTTGCTCATAAGACTAGAAACTCCATGTGATTCAACTCCATTTAGGACTGGGAAACAAACGCTAGCTCGCCTTACAAGAAACACACTCTGCTTTAGAGAAAAGAGCACTCTTCTACTCTACTGTGTTTCCTATAGGGCCAGAACAGTGAGCTTGCTCAGAACAAAAGAACTGTGCTTCCTACACTCACGGGCCATATCTAGTTCAACTCTGCTTAGGAAACTGACAAGAACAGGAGCTCCTCTTCAGTTCCATACACTGTACTTGCTGGGAACAGACGCAAGTGCTATTTGCACTGTGTAGGGCAATGAGAGCGCAATAGTGACTTTCCTTACCAGAAAACAACTCTTGCTCGTGGACCAGAAACTGCATGTGATTCCACTCCATTTAGGACTGGGAAACAAACGCTAGCTCGCCTTACAAGAAACACACTCTGCTTTAGAGAAAAGAGCACTCTTCTACTCTACTGTGTTTACTATGGGCTCCAAACAGTGAGCTTGCTCAGAACAAAAGAACTGTGCGTCCTACACACACGGATCATATCTAGTTCAACTCTGCTTAGGAAACTGACAAGAACAGTAGCTCCTCTTCAGTCCAATACACTGTACTTGCTGGGAACAGACGCATGTGCTATTTGCACTGTGTATGCCAATAGAAGCGCAATAGTGACTTTCCTTACCAGAAAACAACTCTTGCTCGTAGGACTAGAAACTGCATGTGATTCCACTCCATTTAGGACTGGGAAACAAATGCTCGCTCGCCTTACAAGAAACACTCTCTGCTTTAGAGAAAATAGCACTCTTCTACTCTACTGTGTTTCCTATGGGGTCCAAACAGTGAGCTTGCTCAGAACAAAAGAACTGTGCTTAATACACACACGAACCACATCTAGTTCAACTCTGCTTAGGAAACTGACAAGAACATTAGCTCCTATTCAGTCCAATACACTGTACTTGCTGGGAACAGACGCCAGTGCTATTTGTCCTGTGTATGTCAATGACAGCGCAATAGTGACTCTTCTTACCAGAAAACAACTCTTGCTCGTAGGAAAAGAAACTGCATGTGATTCAACTCCATTTAGGACTGGGAAACAAACTCTAGCTCGCTCTACAAGAAACACACTCTGCTTTTGAGAAAAGAGCACTCTTCTACTCTACTGTGTTTCCTATGGGGTTCAAACAGTGAGCTTGATCAGAAAAAAATAACTGTGCTTCCTACACACACGGACCATATCTAGTTCAACTCTGCTTAGGAAACTGACAAGAACAGTAGCTCCTATTCAGTCCAATCCACTGTACTTGCTGGGAACAGAAGCCAGTACTATTTGTCCTGTGTATGGCAATGGCAGCACAATAGTGACTCTTCTTACCATAAAACAACTCTTGCTCGTAGGACCAGAAACTGCATGTGATTCAACTCCATTTAGGACTGGGAAACAAAAGCTAGCTCACCTTTCAGAAACACGCTCTATTTAGAGAAAAGAGCACTCTTCTACTCTACTGTGTTTCCTATAGGGCCAGAACAGTGAGAATGCTCAGAACAAAGAACTGTGCTTCCTACACACGAGCCATATCTAGTTCAACTCTGCTTAGGAAACTGACAGAAACAGTAGCTCCTCTTCAGTCCGATACACTGTACTTGCTGGGAACAGACGCGATTGCTATTTGCACTGTGTATGGCAATGGGAGCGCAATAGTGACTTTCCTTTCCAGAAAACAACTCTTGCTCGTAGGACCAGAAACTGCATGTGATTCAACTCCATTTAGGACTGGGAAACAAATGCTAGCTCGCCTTACATGAAACACACTCTGCTTTTGAGAAAAGAGCACAATTCTACTCTACTGTGTTTCCTATGGGGTCCGAACAGTGAGCTTGCTCAGAACAAAAGAACTGTGCTTCCTACACACACGGGCCATATCTAGTTCAATTCTGCTTAGGAACCTGACAAGAACAGTAGATCCTCTTCAGTCCAATACACTGTACTTGCTGGGAACAGACGCCAGTGCTATTTGTCCTGTGTATGGCAATGGCATAGCAATAGTGACTCTTGTTACCATAAAACAACTCTTGCTCGTAAGACTAGAAACTGCATGTGATTCAACTCCATTTAGGACTGGGAAACGAACGCTAGCTCGCCTTACAAGAAACACACTCTGCTTTAGAGAAAAGAGCACTCTTCTACTCTACTGTGTTTCCTATAGGGCCAGAACAGTGAGCTTGCTCAGAACAAAAGAACTGTGCTTCCAACACAGGGCCATAACTAGTTCAACTCTGCTTAGGAAACTGACAAGAACAGTAGCTCCTTTCCGTCCAATACACTGTACTTGCTGGGAACAGACGGGGGCGCTACTTGCACTGTGGATGGCAATGGGAGCAAAATAGTGACTTTCCTTACCAGAGAACAGCTCTTGCTCGTAGGACCAGAAACTGCATGTGATTCAACTCCATTTAGGACTGGGAAACACATGCTAGCTCGCCTTACATGAAACACACTCTGCTTTTGATTAAAGAGCACTCTTCTACTCTACTGTGTTTCCTGTGAGGTCCGAACAGTGAGCTTACTCAGAACAAAAGATCTGTGCTTCCTACACACACGGACCATATCTAGTTCAACTCTGCTTAGGAAACTGACAAGAACAGTAGCTCCTATTCACTCCAATACACTGTACTTGCTGGGAAAAGACGCGAGTGCTATTTGCCTTGTGTAGGGTAATGGGAGCGCAATAGTGACTTTCCGTACCAGAAAACAACTATTGCTCGTAGGACCAGAAACTGCATGTGGTTCAACTCCATTTAGGACTAGGAAAGAAACGCTAGCTCGCCTTACAAAACACACTCTGCTTTTGAGAAGAGAGCACTCTTCTACTCTACTGTGTTTCCTATGGTGTTCGAACAGTGAGCTTGCTCAGAACAAAAGAACTGTGCTTCCTACACACATGGCCATATCTAGTTCAATTCTGCTTAGGAACCTGACAATAACAGTAGATCCTCTTCAGTCCAATACACTGTACATGCTGGGAACAGACGCCAGTGCTATTTGTCCTGTGTATGGCAATGGCAGCACAATAGTGACTCTTCTTACCATAAAACAACTCTTGCTCGTAGGACAAGAAACTCCATGTGATTCAACTCCATTTAGGACTGGGAAACAAAAGCTAGCTCACCTTACAGAAACACACTCTGCTTTAGAGAAAAGAGCACTCTTCTACTCTACTGTGTTTCCTATAGGGCCAGAACAGTGAGCTTGCTCAGAATAAAGAACTGTGCTTCCTACACACGGGCCATATCTAGTTCAACTCTGCTTAGGAAACTGACAAGAACACTAGCTCCTCTTCAGTCTGAAACACTGTACTTGCAGGGAACAGACGCGAGTGCTATTTGCACTGTGTATGGCAATTGGAGCACAATAGTGACTCGCCCTACCAGAAAACAACTCTTGCTCGTAGGACAAAAACCTGCATGTGAGTCAAGTCCATTTAGGACTGGGAAACAAACGCTAGCTCGCCTTACGAGAAACACACTCTACTTTTGAGAAAAGAGCACTCTTCTACTCTGCTGTGTTTCCTATAGGGCCAGAACAGTGAGCATGCTCAGAACAAATGAACTGTGCTTCCTACACACACGGGCCATATCTAGTTCAACTCTACTTAGGAAACTGACAAGAACAGTAACTCCTATTCAGTCCAATACACTGTACTTGCTGGGAAAAGACGCGAGTGCTATTTGCCTTGTGTAAGGCAATGGGCATGCAATAGTGACTTTCCTTTCCAGAAAACAACTCTTGCTCATAGGACCAGAAACTGCATGTGATTTCACTCCATTTAGGACTGGGAATCAAACGCTAGCTCGCCTTACATGAAACACACTCTGCTTTAGAGAAAAGAGCACTCTTCTACTCTACTGTGTTTCCTATAGGGCCAGAACAGTGAGCTTGCTCAGAACAAAAGAACTGTGCTTCCTACACACACGGGCCATTTCTAGTTCAACTCTTAGGAAACTGACAAGAACAGGAGCTCCTCTTCAGTTCCATACACTGTACTTGCTGGGAACTGACGCAAGTGCTATTTGCACTGTGTATGGCAATGAGAGCGCAATAGTGACTTTCCTTACCAGAAAACAACTCTTGCTCGTAGGACCATAAACTGCATGTGATTCCACTCCATTTAGGACTGGGAAACAAACGCTAGCTCGCCTTACAAGAAACACACTCTGCTTTAGAGAAAAGAGCACTCTTCTACTCTACTGTGTTTCCTATGGGCTCCAAACAGTGAGCTTGCTCAGAACAAAAGAACTGTGCGTCCTACACACGGACCATATCTAGTTCAACTCTGCTTAGGAAACTGACAAGAACAGTAGCTCCTCTTCAGTCCAATACACTGTACTTGCTGGGAACAGACGCATGTGCTATTTGCACTGTGTATGCCAATGGGAGCGCAATAGTGACTTTCCTTACCAGAAAACAACTCTTGCTCGTAGGACTAGAAACTGCATGTGATTCCACTCCATTTAGGACTGGGAAACAAATGCTAGCTCGCCTTACAAGAAACACACTCTGCTTTAGAGAAAATAGCACTCTTCTACTCTACTGTGTTTCCTATGGGGTCCAAACAGTGAGCTTGCTCAGAACAAAAGAACTGTGCTTAATACACACACGGACCACATCTAGTTCAACTCTGCTTAGGAAACTGACAAGAACACTAGATCCTCTTCAGTCCAATACACTGTACTTGCTGGGAAAAGACGCGAGTGCTATTTGCCTTGTGTAAGGCAATGGGTGCGCAATAGTGACTTTCCTTTCCAGAAAACAACTCTTGTTCTTAGGACCAGAAACTGCATGTGACTCAAATCCATTTAGGACTGGGAAACAAACGCTAGCTCGCCTTACAAGAAACACACTCTGCTTTTGAGTAAAGAGCACTCTTCTCCTCTACTATGTTTCCTATGGGGTCTGAACAGTGAGCTTTCTCAGAACAAAAGAACTGTGTTTACTACACACACGGGCCATATCTAGTTCAACTCTGCTTAGGAAACTGACAAGAACAGTAGCTCCTCTTCAGTCCGATACACTGTACTTGCTGGGAACAGACGCGAGATCTATTTGCACTATGTATGGGAAGGGGAGCGCAATAGTGACTTTCCTTACCAGAAAACAACTCTTGCTCGTAGGACCAGAAACTGCATGTGATTCAACTCCATTTAGGTCTGGGAAACAAATTCTAGGTCGCCTTACATGAAACACACTCTGCTTTTGAGAAAAGAGCACTCTTCTACTCTACTGTGTTTCCTATGGGGTCTGAACAGTGAGCTTGCTCAGAACAAAACAACTGTGCTTCCTACACACGGGCCATATCTAGTTCAACTCTGCTTAGGAAACTGACAAGAAAACTAGCTCCTCTTCAGTCCAATACACTGTACTTGCGGGGAACAGACGTGAGTGCTATTTGCACTGTGTATGGCAATTGGAGCAAAATAGTGACTTGTCTTACCAGAAAACAACTCTTGCTCGTTGGACAAAAAACTGCATGTGACTCAACTCCATTTAGTACTGGGAAACAAATGCTAGCTCGACTTCCAAGAAACACACTCTGCTTTTCAGAAAAGAGCACTCTTCTACTATACTGTTTTTCCTATGTGTTCCGAACAGTGAGCTTGCTCAGAACAAAAAAATTGTGCTTCCTACACACACGGCCATATCTAGTTCAAGTCTGCTTAGGAACCTGACAAGAACAGTAGATCCTCTTCAGTCCAATACACTGTACTTGCTGGGAACTGATGCGAGTGCCATTTGTCCTGTGTATGGCAATGGCAGCGCAATAGTGACTCTTCTTACCAGAAAACAACTCTTGCTCGTAGGACCAGAAACTGCATGTAATTCAACTCCATTTAGGACTGGGAAACAAAAGCTAGCTCACCTTACAAGAAACACACTCTGCTTTAGAGAAAAGAGCACTCTTCTACTCTGCTGTGTTTCCTATTGGGCCAGAACAGTGAGCTTGCTCAGAACAAAAGAACTGTGCTTCCTAAACACACGGGCCATATCTAGTTCAACTCTACTTAGGAAACTGACAAGAACAGTAACTCCTATTCAGTCCAATACACTGTACTTGCTGGGAAAATACGCGAGTGCTATTTGCCTTGTGAAAGGCAATGGGCGCGCAATAGTGACTTTGCTTTCCAGAAAAAAACTCTTGTTCTTAGGACCAGAAACTGCATGTGACTCAAATCCATTTAGGACTGGGAAACAAACGCTAGCTCGCCTTACAAGAAACACACTCTGCTTTTGAGAAAAGAGCACTCTTCTCCTCTACTGTGTTTCCTATGGGGTCTGAACAGTGAGCTTGCTCAGACCAAAAGAACTGTGCTTCCTACACACACGGGCCATATCTAGTTCAACTCTGCTTAGGAAACTGACAAGAACAGTAGCTCCTCTTCAGTCCGATACACTGTACTTGCTGGGAACAGACGCGAGATCTATTTGCACTATTATGGCAAGGGGAGCGCAATAGTGACTTTCCTTACCAGAAAACAACTCTTGCTCGTAGGACAAAAAACTGCATGTGACTCAACTCCATATAGGACTGGGAAACAAACGCTAGCTCGACTACCAAGAAACACACTCTGCTTTTGACAAAAGAGCACTCTTCTACTCTACTGTGTTTCCTATGTGCTCCGAACAGTGAGCTTGCTCAGAACAAAAAAACTGTGCTTCCTACACACACGGCCATATCTAGTTCAAGTCTGCTTAGGAACCTGACAAGAACAGTAGATCCTCTTCAGTCCAATACACTGTACTTGCTGGGAACAGATGCGAGTGCTATTTGTCCTGTGTATGGAAATGGCAGCGCAATAGTGACTCTTCTTACCATAAAACAACTCTTGCTCGTAGGACCAGAAACTGCATGTAATTCAACTCCATTTAGGACTGGGAAACAAAAGGTAGCTCACCTTACAAGAAACACACTCTGCTTTAGAGAAAAGAGCACTCTTCTACTCTGCTGTGTTTCCTATAGGGCCAGAACAGTGAGCTTGCTCAGAACAAAAGAACTGTGCTTCCTACACACACGGGCCGTATCTAGTTCAACTCTACTTAGGAAACTGACAAGAACAGTAACTCCTATTCAGTCCAATACACTGTACTTGCTGGGAAAAGACGCGAGTGCTATTTGCCTTGTGAAAGGCAATGGGCGCGCAATAGTGACTTTCCTTTCCAGAAAACAACTCTTGTTCTTAGGACCAGAAACTGCATGTGACTCAAATCCATTTGGGACTGGGAAACAAACGCTAGCTCGCCTTACAAGAAACACACTCTGCTTTTGAGAAAAGAGCACTCTTCTCCTCTACTGTGTTTCCTATGGGGTCTGAACAGTGAGCTTGCTCAGAACAAAAGAACTGTGCTTCCTACACACACGGGCCATATCTAGTTCAACTCTGCTTATGAAACTGACAAGAACAGTAGCTCCTCTTCAGTCCGATACACTGTACTTGCTGGGAACAGACGCGAGATCTATTTGTACTATGTATGGCAAGGGGAGCACAATAGTGACTTTCCTTACCAGAAAACAACTCTTGCTCGTAGGACAAAAAACTGCATGTGACTCAACTCCATTTAGGACTGGGAAACAAACGCTATCTCCACTACCAAGAAAAACACTCTGCTTTTGAGAAAAGAGCACTCTTCTACTCTGCTGTGTTTCCTATAGGGCCAGAACAGTGAGCATGCTCAGAACAAATGAACTGTGCTTCCTACACACACGGGCCATATCTAGTTCAACTCTACTTAGGAAACTGACAAGAACAGTAACTCCTATTCAGTCCAATACACTGTACTTGCTGGGAAAAGACGCGAGTGCTCTTTGCCTTGTGTAAGGCAATGGGCGCGCAACAGTGACTTTCCTTTCCAGAAAACAACTCTTGCTCATAGGACCAGAAACTGCATGTGATTTCACTCCATTTAGGACTGGGAATCAAACGCTAGCTCGCCTTACATCAAACACACTCTGCTTTAGAGAAAAGAGCACTCTTCTACTCTACTGTGTTTCCTATAGGGCCAGAACAGTGAGCTTGCTCAGAACAAAAGAACTGTGCTTCCTACACACACGGGCCATTTCTAGTTCAACTCTGCTTAGGAAACTGACAAGAAAACTAGCTCCTCTTCAGTCCAATACACTGTACTTGCGGGGAACAGACGTGAGTGCTATTTGCACTGTGTATGGCAATTGGAGCAAAATAGTGACTTGTCTTACCAGAAAACAACTCTTGCTCGTTGGACAAAAAACTGCATGTGACTCAACTCCATTTAGGACTGGGAAACAAATGCTAGCTCGACTTCCAAGAAACACACTCTGCTTTTCAGAAAAGAGCACTCTTCTACTCTACAGTTTTTCCTATGTGTTCCGAACAGTGAGCTTGCTCAGAACAAAAAAATTGTGCTTCCTACACACACGGCCATATCTAGTTCAAGTCTGCTTAGGAACCTGACAAGAACAGTAGATCCTCTTCAGTCCAATACACTGTACTTGCTGGGAACAGATGCGAGTGCTATTTGTCCTGTGTGTGGCAATGGCAGCGCAATAGTGACTCTTCTTACCATAAAACAACTCTTGCTCGTAGGACCAGAAACTGCATGTAATTCAACTCCATTTAGGACTGGGAAACAAAAGCTAGCTCACCTTACAAGAAACACACTCTGCTTTACAGAAAAGAGCACTCTTCTACTCTGCTGTGTTTCCTATAGGGCCAGAACAGTGAGCTTGCTCAGAACAAAAGAACTGTGCTTCCTAAACACACGGGCCGTATCTAGTTCAACTCTACTTAGGAAACTGACAAGAACAGTAACTCCTATTCAGTCCAATACACTGTACTTGCTGGGAAAAGACGCGAGTGCTATTTGCCTTGTGAAAGGCAATGGGCGCGCAATAGTGACTTTCCTTTCCAGAAAAAAACTCTTGTTCTTAGGACCAGAAACTGCATGTGACTCAAATCCATTTAGGACTGGGAAACAAACGCTAGCTCGCCTTACAAGAAACACACTCTGCTTTTGAGAAAAGAGCACTCTTCTCCTCTACTGTGTTTCCTATGGGGTCTGAACAGTGAGCTTGCTCAGAACAAAAGAACTGTGCTTCCTACACACACGGGCCATATCTAGTTCAACTCTGCTTAGGAAACTGACAAGAACAGTAGCTCCTCTTCAGTCCGATACACTGTACTTGCTGGGAACAGACGCGAGATCTATTTGCACTATTATTGCAAGGGGAGCGCAATAGTGACTTTCCTTACCAGAAAACAACTCTTGCTCGTAGGACAAAAAACTGCATGTGACTCAACTCCATTTAGGACTGGGAAACAAATGCTATCTCCACTACCAAGAAACACACTCTGCTTTTGACAAAAGAGCACTCTTCTACTCTACTGTGTTTCCTATGAGCTCCGAACAGTGAGCTTGCTCAGAACAAAAAAACTGTGCTTCCTACACACACGGCCATATCTAGTTCAAGTCTGCTTAGGAACCTGACAAGAACAGTAGATCCTCTTCAGTCCAATACACTGTACTTGCTGGGAACAGATGCGAGTGCTATTTGTCCTGTGTATGGCAATGGCAGCGCAATAGTGACTCTTCCTACCATAAAACAACTCTTGCTCGTAGGACCAGAAACTGCATGTAATTCAACTCCATTTAGGACTGGGAAACAAAGGCTAGCTCACCTTACAAGAAACACACTCTGCTTTAGAGAAAAGAACACTCTTCTACTCTGCTGTGTTTCCTATAGGGCCAGAACAGTGAGCTTGCTCAGAACAAAAGAACTGTGCTTCCTACACACACGGGCCATATCTAGTTCAACTCTACTTAGGAAACTGACAAGAACAGTAACTCCTATTCAGTCCAATACACTGTACTTGCTGGGAAAAGACGCGAGTGCTATTTGCCTTGTGAAAGGCAATGGGCGCGCAATAGTGACTTTCCTTTCCAGAAAACAACTCTTGTTCTTAGGACCAGAAACTGCATGTGACTCAAATCCATTTAGGACTGGGAAACAAACGCTAGCTCGCCTTACAAGAAACACACTCTGCTTTTGAGAAAAGAGCACTCTTCTCCTCTACTGTGTTTCCTGTGGGGTCTGAACAGTGAGCTTGCTCAGAACAAAAGAACTGTGCTTCCTACAAACACGGGCCATATCTAGTTCAACTCTGCTTAGGAAACTGACAAGAACAGTAGCTCCTCTTCAGTCCGATACACTGTACTTGCTGGGAACAGACGCGAGATCTATTTGCACTATGTATGGCAAGGGGAGCGCAATAGTGACTTTCCTTACCAGAAAACAACTCTTGCTCGTAGGACAAAAAACTGCATGTGACTCAACTCCATTTAGGACTGGAAAACATACGCTAGCTCGACTACAAAGAAACACACTCTGCTTTTGAACAAAAGAGCACTCTTCTACTCTACTGTGTTTCCTATGTGCTCCGAACAGTGAGCTTGCTCAGAACAAAAAAACTGTGCTTCCTACACACACGGCCATATCTAGTTCAAGTCTGCTTAGGAACCTGAGAAGAACAGTAGATCCTCTTCAGTCCATTACACTGTACTTGCTGGGAACAGACACCAGTGCTATTTGACCTGTGTATGGCAATGGCAGAGCAATAATGACTCTTCTTACCATAAAACAACTCTTGCTCATAGTACTAGAAACTGCATGTGATTCAACTCCATTTAGGACTGGGAAACAAACGCTAGCTCGCCTTCCAAGAAACACACTCTGCTTTAGAGAAAAGAGCACTCTTCTACTCTACTGTATTTCCTATAGGGCCAGAACAGTGACCTTGCTCAGAACAAAAGAACTGTGCTTCCTACACAGGGCCATAACAAGTTCAACTCTGCTTAGGAACCTGAGAAGAACAGTAGCTCCTCTTCATTCCAATACACTGTACTTGCTGGGAACAGACGGGAGGGCTATTTGCACTGTGTATGGCAATGGCAGCGCAATAGTGACTTTCCTTACCAGAAAACAACTCTTGCTCGTAGGACCAGAAACTGCATGTGATTCAACTTCTTTTAGGACTGGGAAACAAACGCTAGCTCGCCTTACAAAACACACTCTGCTTTAGAGAAAAGAGCACTCTTCTACTCTACTGTGTTTCCTATGAGGTCTGAACAGTGAGCTTGCTCAGAACAAAAGAACTGTGCTTCCTACACGCACGGGACATATCTAGTTCAACTCTGCTTAGGAAACTGACAAGAACAGTAGCTCCTCTTCAGTCCAATATACTGTACTTGCGGGGAACAGACACGAGTGCTATTTGCACAGTGTATGGCAATTGGAGCACAATAGTGACTTGTCTTACCAGAAAACAACTATTGCTCGTAGGACAAAAAACTGCATGTGACTCAACTCCATTTAGGACTGGGAAACAAACACTAGCTCGCCTTACAAGAAACACACTCTGCTTTTGAGGAAAGATCTCTCTTCTACTCTACTGTGTTTCCTATGGAGTCCGAACACTGAACTTGCTCAAAACAAAAGAACTGTGCTTCCTACACACACGGCCATATCTAGTTCAATTCTGCTTAGGAACCTGACAAGAACAGTAGATCCTCTTCAGTCCAATACACTGTACTTGCTGGGAACAGACGCCTGTGCTATTTGTCCTGTGTATGGCAATGGCAGCGCAAAAGTGACTCTTCTTACCATAAAACAACTCTTGCTCGTAGGACTAGAAACTGCATGTGATTCAACTCCATTTAGGATTGGAAAACAAACGCTAACTCGCCTTACAAGAAACACACTCTGCTTTAGAGAAAGAGCACTCTTCTACTCTACTGTGTTTCTTATAGGGCCAGAAGAGTGAGCTTGCTCAGAACAGAAGAACTGTGCTTTCTACACACACGGCCATATTTAGTTCAATTCTGCTTAGGAAACTGAGAAGAACAGTAGCTCCTCTTCAGTCCAATACACTGTACTTGCTGGGAACAGATGGGAGGGCTATTTGCACTGTGTATGGCAATGGGAGCGCAATGGTGACTTTCCTTACCAGAAAACAACTCTTGCTCGTAGGAACACAAACTGCATGTGATTCCACTGCATTTAGGAATGGGAAACAAACGCTAGCTCGCCTTAAAAGAAACACACTCTGCTTTTGAGAAATAAGCACTCTTCTACTCTACTGTGTTTCCTATGGGGAACGAACAGTGAGCTTGCTCAGAACATAAAAACTGTGGTTCCTACACACATGGCCATATCTAGTTCAAGTCTGCTTAGGAACCTGACAAGAACAGTAGATCCTCTTCAGCCCAATACACTGTACTTGCTGCGAACAGATGCCAGTGCTAATGTTATGTGTATGGCAATGGCAGTGCAATAGTGACTCTTCTTCCCATAAAACAACTCTTGCTCGTAGTACCAGAATCTGCATGGGATTCAAGTCCATTTAGGACTGCGAAACAAACGCTAGCACGCCTTACAAGAAATACACTCTGCTTTAGAGAAAAGAGCACTCTTCTACTCTACTGTGTTTCCTATGGGGTCCAAACAGTGAGCTTGCAAAGAACAAAAGAACTGTGCTTCCTACAAACACGGATCATATCTAGTTCAACTCTGCTTAGGAAACTGACAAGAACAGTAGCTCCTCTTCATTCCAATACACTGTACTTGCTGGGAACAGACGCATGTGCTATTTGCACTGTGTTGGTAATGGGAGCGCAATAGTGACTTTCCTTACCAGAAAACAACTCTTGCTCGTAGGACCAGAAACTGCATGTGATTCCACTCCATTTAGGACAGGAAACAACGCAAGCTCACCTTACAAGAAACACACTCTGCTTTTGAGAAATAAGCACTCTTCTAGTCTACTGTGCTTCCTATGAGGTCCGAACAGTGAGCTTGCTCAGAACAAAAGAACTGTGCTTCGTACACACGGCCATATCTAGTTCAAGTCTCCTTAGGAACCTGACAAGAACAGTAGATCCTCTTCAGTCCAATACAGTGTACTTGCTGGGAACAGACGCCAATGCTATTTGTCCTATGTATGGCAATGGCAGCGCAATAGTGACTCTTCTTACCAGAAAACAACTCTTGCTCGTAGGACCAGAAACTGCATGTGATTCAACTCCATTTAGGACTGGGAAACAAACTCTAGCTCGCTTTACAAGAAACACACTCTGCTTTTGAGAAAAGAGCACTCTTCTACTCTACTGTGTTTCCTATAGGGCCAGAACAGTGAGCTTGCTCAGAAAAAAAGAACTGTGCTTTCTACACACGGGCCATATGTAGTTCAACTCTGCTTAGGAAACTGAGAAGAACAGTAGCTCCTCTTCTTTCCAATACACTGTACTTGCTGGGAACAGATGGGAGGGCTATTTCCACTGTGTATGGCAATGGGAGCACAATAGTGACTTTCCTTACTAGAAAACAACTCTTGCTCGTAGGAACACAAACTGCATGTGATTCCACTCCATTTAGGAATGGGAAACAAATGCTATCTCGCCTTAAAAGAAACACACTCTGCTTTTGAGAAAAAAGCACTCTTCTACTCTACTGTGTTTCCTATGGGGTCCGAACAGTGAGCTTGCTCAGAACAAAAAAACTGTGCTTCCTACAAACACGGATCATATCTAGTTCAACTCTGCTTAGGAAACTGACAAGAACAGTAGCACCTATCCAGTCCTATACAATGTACTTGCTGTGAACAGACACGAGTGCTATTTGCACTGCGTATGGCAATGGGAGCACAATGTGACTTTCCTTACCAGAAAAGAACTCTTGTTCGTAGGACCTAAAACTGCATGTGATTCAACTCCACTTAGGACTAGGAAACAAACGCTAGCTTGCCTTACAAGAAACACACTCTGCTTTTGAGAAAAGAGCACTCTTCTACTCTACTGTGTTTCCTATAGGGCCAGAACAGTGAACTTGCTCAGAACATAAGAACTGTGCTTGCTACACACACGGGCCATATCTACTTCAACTCTGCTTAGGAAACTGACAAGAAAAGTAGCTCCTCTTCAGTCTGATACACTGTACTTGCTGGGAACAGACGCGAGTGCTATTTGCACTGTGTATGGCAATGGGAGCGCAATAGTGACTTTCCTTACCAGAAAAAAACTCTTGCTCATAGGACCAGAAATTGCATGTGATTCAACTCCATTTAGGACTGGGAAACAAACGCTAGCTCGCCTTACAAGAAACACACTCTGCTTTTGAGAAAAGCGCACTCTTCTACTTCTCTGTGTTTCCTATAGGGTCCGAACAGTGAGCTTGCTCAGAACAAAAGAACTGTGCTTCCTACACACACGGCCATAGCTAGTTCAAGTCTCTTTAGGAACCTGACAAGAACAGAAGATCCTCTTCAGTCCAATACACTGTACTTGCTGGGAACAGACTCCAGTGCTATTTGTCCTGTGTATGGCAATGGCAGCGCAATAGTGACTCTTCTTACCAGAAAACAACTCTTGCTCGTAGTACCGGAAACTGCATGTGATTCAACTGCATTTAGGCCTGGGAAACAAACTCTATCTCGCTTTACAAGAAACACACTCTGTTTTGAGAAAAGAGCACTCTTCTACTCTACTGTGTTTCCTATAGGGCCAGAACAGTGAGCTTGCTCAGAAAAAAAGAACTGTGCTTCCTACACACACGGGCCATATCTAGTTCAACTCTGCTTAGGAAACTGAAAAGAACAATAGCTCCTCTTCTGTCCAATACACTGTACTTGCTGGGAACAGACGCGAGTGCTATTTGCCTTGTGTAGGGCAATGGGAACACAATAGTGACTTTCCTTACCATAAAACAACTCTTGCTCATAGGACCAGAAACTGCATGTGATTCAACTCCATTTAGGTCTGGGAAACAAATGCTAGCTCGCCTTACATGAAACACACTCTGCTTTTGAGAAAAGAGCACTCTTCGACTCTACTGTGTTTCCTATGGGGTCCGAACAGTGAGCTTGCTCAGAACAAAAGAACTGTGCTTCCTACACACAAGGGCCATATCTAGTTCAACTCTGCTTAGGAAACTGACAAGAACAGTAGCTCCTTTTCAGTCCAATACACTGTACTTGCGGGGAAGAGACGCGAGTGCTATTTGCACTGTGTATGACAATTAGAGAACAATAGTGACTCGTCTTACCAGAAAACAACTCTTGCTCGTAGGACAAAAAACTGCATGTGACTCACCTCCATATAGGACTGGGAAACAAACGCTAACTCGCCTTACAAGAAACACACTCTGCTTTTGAGAAAAGAGCACTCTTCTACTCTACTGTGTTTCCTATGGAGTCCGAACACTGAACTTGCTCAGAACAAAAGAACTGTGCTTCCTACACACACGGCCATATGTAGGTCAATTTAGCTTAGGAACCTGACAAGAACAGTAGATCCTCTTCAGTCCAATACACTGTACTTGCTGGGAACAGACGCCAGTGCTATTTGTCCTGTGTATGGCAATGGCAGCGCAAAAGTGACTCTTCTTAACATAAAACAACTCTTGCTTGTAGGACTAGAAACTGCATGTGATTCAACTCCATTTAGGTCTGGGAAACAAATGCTAGCTCGCCTTACATGAAACACACTCTGCTTTTGAGAAAAGAGCACTCTTCTACTCTACTGTGCTTCCTATGGGGTCTGAACAGTGAGCTTGCTCAGAACAAAAGAACTGTGCTTCCTACACACACGGGCCATATCTAGTTCAACTCTGCTTAAGAAACTGACAAGAACAGTAGATCCTCTTCAGTCCAATACACTGTACTTGCAGGGAACACACGCGAGTGCTTTTTGCACTGTGTATGGCAATTGGTGCACAATAGTGACTTGTCTTACCAGAAAACAACTCTTGCTCGTAGGGCAAAAAACTGCATGTGACACTACTCCATTTAGGACTGGGAAACAAATGCTAGCTCAACGTCCAAGAAACACACTCTGCTTTTGAGAAAAGAGCACTCTTCTACTCTACTGTGTTTCCTATGTGTTCCGAAAAGTGAGCTTGCTCAGAACAAAAAAACTGTGCTTCCTACACACACGGCCATATTTAGTTCAAGTCTGCTTAGGAACCTGACAAGAACAGTAGATCCTCTTCAGTCCAATACAGTGTACTTGCTGGGAACAGACGCCAGTGCTCTTTGTCCTGTATATGGCAATTGGAGCACAAAAGTGACTCTTCTTACCATAAAACAACTCTTGCTCGTAGGACCAGAAACTGCATGTGATTCAACTCCTTTTAGTACTGGGAAACAAACGATAGCTCGCCTTACAAGAAACACACTCTGCTTTAGAGAAAGAGCACTCTTCTACTCTACTGTGTTTCCTATAGGGCCAGAACAGTGAGCTTGCTCAGAAAAAAAAACTGTGCTTCCTACACACAGGGCCATATCTAGTTCAACTCTGCTTAGGAAACTGACAAGAACAGTAGCTCCTCTTAAGTCCGATACACTGTACTTGCTGGGAACAGATGCCAGTGCTATTTGCACTGTGGATGGCAATGGGAGCACAATAGTGACTTTCCTTACCAGAAAACAACTCTTGCTCGTAGGACCAGAAACTGCATATGATTAAACTCCATTTAGGACTGAGAAACAAATGCTAGCTTGCCTGCCATGAAACACACTCTGCTTTTGAGAAAAGAGCACTCTTCTACTCTACTGTGTTTCCTATGTGTTCCGAAAAGTGAGCTTGCTCAGAACTAAAAAACTGTGCTTCCTACACACACGGCCATATCTAGTTCAAGTCTGCTTAGGAACCTGACAAGAACAGTATCTCCTAATCAGTCCAATACACTGTACTTGAAGGGAACAGACGCGAGTACTATTTGCACTGTGTATGGCTTTGGAGCACAATAGTGACTCTTCTTACCAGAAAACAACTCTTGCACGTAGGACCAAAAACTGCATGTGACTCAACTCCATTTAGGACTGGGAAACAAACGCGAGCTCCCCTTACAAGAAAAACACTCTGCTTTAGAGAAAAAAGCACTCTTCTTCTCTACTGTGTTTCCTATGGGGTCCAAACAGTGAGCTTGCTCAGAACAAAAGAACTGTGCTTCCTACACACACGGGCCATATCTCGTTCAACTCTTCTTAGGAAACTGACAAGAACAGTAGCTCCTATTCAGTCCAATACACTGTACTTGCTGGGAACAGACGCGAGTGCTATTTGCACTGTGTTTGTCAATTGGAACACAACAGTGGCTCTTCTTACCAGAAAACAACTCTTGCTCGTAGGACAAAAAACTGCATGTGACTCAACTCCATTTAGGACTGGGAAACTAACGCGAGCTCGCCTTCCAAAAACACACTCTGCTTTTGAGAAAAGAGCACTCTTCTACTCTACTGTGTTGCCTATGTGTTCCGAACAGTGAGCTTACTCAGAACAAAACAACTGTGCTTTCTACACACACGGGATATATCTAGTTCAACTCTGCTTAGGAAACTGACAAGAACAGTAGCTCCTCTTCAGTCTGATACACTGTACTTGCTGGGAACAGACGCATGTGCTATTTGCACTGTGTATGGCAATGGGAGCGCAATAGTGACATTCCTTACCAGAAAACAACACTTGCTCATAGGACCAGAAACTGCATGTGATTCCACTCCATTTAGGACTGGGAAACAAACGCTAGCTCGCCTTACAAGAAACACACTCTGCTTCAGATAAAAGAGCACTCTTCTACTCTACTGTGCTTCCTATGGGGTCCAAACAGTGAGCTTGCTCAGAACCAAAGATCTGTGCTTCCTACACACACGGGCCATATCTAGTTCAACTCTGCTTAGGAAACTGACAAGAACAGTAGCTCCTCTTCCGTCCAATACACTGTACTTGCTCGGAACAGACTCGAGTGCTATTTGCACTGTGTATGGCAATTGGAGCACAATAGTGACTTGTCTTACCAGAAAACAACTCTTGCTCGTAGGACAAAAAACTGCATGTGACTCAACTCCATTTAGGACTGGGAAACAAACACTAGCTCGCCTTCCAAGAAACACACTCTTCTTTTGAGAAAAGAGCACTCTTCTACTTTACTGTTTACTTTGTGTTCCGAACAGTGAGCTTGCTCAGAACAAAAAAACTGTGCTTCCTACAAACATTGCCACATGTAGATCAAGTCTGCTTAGGAACCTGAGAAGAACAGTAGATCCTCTTCAGTCTGATACACTGTACTTGCTGGGAAAAGACGGGAGGGCTATTTGCACTGTGTATGGCAATGGGAGCGCAATAGTGACTTTCCTTACCAGATAACTCTTGTTCGTAGGACCAGAAACTGCATGTGATTCCACTCCATTTAGGACTGGGAAACAAACGCTAGCTCGCCTTACAAGAAACACACTCTGCTTTTGAGAAAAGAGCACTCTTCTACTCTACTGTGTTTCCTATGGGGTCCAAACACTGAGCTTGCTCAGAACAAAAGAACTGTGCTTCCTACACACACTGACCCTATCTAGTTCAACTATGCTTAGGAAACTGACAAGAACAGTAGCTCCTCTTCAGTCCGATACACTGTATTTGCTGGGAACAGACGAGAGTGCTATTTGCACTGTGTATGGCAATGGGAGCTCAATAGTTACTTTCCTTACCAGAAAACAGCTCTTGCTCAGAGGAACAGAAACTGCATGGGATTCAACTCCATTTAGGACTGGGAAACAAACGCTAGCTCGCCTTACAAGAAACACACTCTGCTTTTGAGAAAAGAGCACAATTCTACTCTACTGTGTTTCCTATGGGGTCCGAAAAGTGAGCTTGCTCAGAACAAAAGAAATGTGCTTCCTACACACACCGACCATATCTAGTTCAACTCTGCTTAGGAAACTGACAAGAACAGTAGCTCCTCTTCAGTCCGATACACTGTATTTGCTGGGAACAGACGCGAGTACTATTTGCATTCTGTATGGCAATGGGAGCTCAATAGTTACTTTCCTTACCAGAAAACAACTCTTGCTCGTAGGAACAGAAACTGCATGGGATTCAACTCCATTTAGGACTGGGAAACAAACGCTAAGTCGCCTTACAAGAAACACACTCTGCTTTTGGGAAAAGAGCACAGTTCTACTCTACTGTGTTTCCTATGGGGTCCGAACAGTGAGCTTGCTCAGAACAAAAGAACTGAGCTTCCTACACACACGGGCCATATCTAGTTCAATTCTGCTTAGGAACCTGACAAGAACAGTAGATCCTCTTCAGTCGATTACACTGTACTTGCTGGGAACAAACGCCAGTGCTATTTGTCCTGTGTATGGCAATGGCAGCGCAATAGTGACTCTTCTTACCAGAAAACAACTCTTGCTCGTAGGACCAGAAACTGCATGTGATTCAACTCCATTTAGGACTGGGAAACAAACGCTAACTCGCCTTACAAGAAACACACTCTACTTTAGAGAAAAGAGCACTCTTCTACTCTACTGTGTTTCTTATAGGGCCAGAACAGTGAGCTTGCTCAGAACAAAAGAACTGTGCTTCCTACACACGGGCCATATCTAGCTCAACTCTGCTTAGGAAACTGAGAAGAACAGTAGCTCCTCTTCAGTCCGATATACTGTACTTCCTGGGAACAGACAGGACTGCTATTTGCACTGTGTATGGCTATTGGAGCACAATAGTGACTCGTCTTACCAGAAAACAACTCTTGTACGTAGGACCAAAAACTGCATGTGACTCAACTCCATTTAGGACTGGGAAACAAACGCGAGCTCCCCTTACAAGAAAAACACTCTGCTTTAGAGAAAAGAGCACTCTTCTACTCTACTGTGTTTCCTATGGGGTCCAAACAGTGAGCTTGCTCAGAACAAAAGAACTGTGCTTCCTACACACACGGGCCATATCTCGTTCAACTCTTCTTAGGAAACTGACAAGAAGAGTAGCTCCTATTCAGTCCAATACACTGTACTTGCTGGGAACAGACGCGAGTGCTATTTGCACTGTGTTTGGCAATTGGAACACAACAGTGACTCTTCTTACCAGAAAACAACTCTTGCTCGTAGGACAAAAAACTGCATGTGACTCAACTCCATTTAGAACTGGGAAACTAACGCGAACTCGCCTTCCAAAAACACACTCTGCTTTTGAGAAAAGAGCACTCTTCTACTCTACTGTGTTGCCTATGTGTTCCGAACAGTGAGCTTACTCAGAACAAAACAACTGTGCTTCCTACACACACGGCCATATCTAGATCAAGTCTGCTTAGGAAACTGACAAGAACAGTAGCTCCTGTTCAGTCCGATACAGTGTACTTGCTGGGAACAGACGTGAGTGCTATTTGCACTGTATATGGCAATGGGAGCGCAATAGTGACATTCCTTACCAGAAAACCACTCTTGCTCATAGGACCAGAAACTGCATGTGATTCCACTCCATTTAGGACTGGGAAACAAACGCTAGCTCGCCTTACAAGAAACACACTCTGCTTCAGAGAAAAGAGCACTCTTCTACTCTACTGTGTTTCCTATGGGGTCCAAACAGTGAGCTTGCTCAGAACATAAGAACTGTGCTTTCTACACACACGGGACATATCTAGTTCAACTCTGCTTAGGAAACTGACAAGAACAGTAGCACCTCCTCAGTCTGATACACTGTACTTGCTGGGAACAGACGCATGTGCTATTTGCACTGTGTATGGCAATGGGAGCGCAATAGTGACATTCCTTACCAGAAAACAACACTTGCTCATAGGACCAGAAACTGCATGTGATTCCACTCCATTTAGGACTGGGAAACAAACGCTAGCTCGCCTTACAAGAAACACACTCTGCTTCAGATAAAAGAGCACTCTTCTACTCTACTGTGCTTCCTATGGGGTCCAAACAGTGAGCTTGCTTAGAACAAAAAAACTGTGCTTCCTACACACACGGCCATATCTAGTTCAAGTCTGCTTAGGAACCTGACAAGAACAGTAGATCCTCTTCCATCCAATACACTGTACTTGCTGGGAAAAGACGCCAGTGCTATTTGTCCTGTGTATGGCAATGGCAGCGCAATAGTGACTCTTCTTACCAGAAAACAACTCTTGCTTGCAGGACCAGAAACTGCATGTGATTCAACTCCATTTAGGACTGGGAAACAAACGCTAGCTCGCCCTACAAGAAACACACTCTGCTTTTGAGAAAAGAGCACTCTTCTACTCTACTGTGTTTCCTATGGGGTCCAAACAGTGAGCTTGCTCAGAACAAAAGAACTGTGCTTCCTACACACGCGGGACATATCTCGTTCAACTCTGCTTAAAAAACTGACAAGAACAGTAGCTCCTCTTCAGTCCGATACACTGTACTTGCTGGGAACAGACGTGAGTGCTATTTGCACTGTGTATGGCAATGGGAGCGCAATAGTGACTTTCCTTACCAGAAAACAACTCTTGGTCGTAGGACCAGAAACTGCATGTGATTCAACTCCATTTAGGACTGGGAAACAAATGCTAGCTCGCCTTACAAGAAACACAATCTGCTTTTGAGAAAACAGCACTCTTCTACTCTACTGTGTTTCTATAGGGCCAGAACAGTGAGCTTGCTCAGAACAAAAGAACTGTGCTTCCTACACACACGGCCTTATTAAGTTCAACTCTGCTTAGGAAACTGACAAGAACAGTAGCTCCTCTTCAGTCCAATACGCTGTACTTGCTCGGAACAAACGCGAGTGCTATTTGCACTGTGTATGGCAATTGGAGCACAATAGTGAATCGTCTTACCAGAAAACAACTCTTGCTCATAGGACAAAAAACTGCATGTGACTCAACTCCATTTAGGACTGGGAAACAAACGCTAGCTCGACTTCCAAAAACACACTCTGCTTTTGAGAAAAGAGCACTCTTCTACTCTACTGTGTTTCCTATGTGTTCCGAACAGTGAGCTTGCTCAGAACAAAAAAACTGTGCTTCCTACACACACGGCCATATCTAGTTCAAGTCTGCTTAGGAAACTGACAAGAACAGTAGCTCCTATTCAGTCCGATACACTGTACTTGCTGGGAACAGACGCGAGTGCTATTTGCACTGTATATGACATTTGGAGCACAACAGTGACTCTTCTTACCAGAAAACAACTCTTGCTCGTAGGACCAGAAACTGCATGTGACTCAACTCCATTTAGGACTGGAAAACAAACGCGAGCTCGCCTTACAAAAAACACACTCTGCTTTTAAGAAAAGTGCACTCTTCTACTCTACTGTGTTTCCTATAGGTCCAGAACAGTGAGCTTGCTCAGAACAAAAGAACTGTGCTTCCTACACACACGGCCATATCTAGTTCAACTCTGCTTAGGAACCTAACAAGAACAGTAGATCCTCTTCAGTCCAATACACTGTACATGCTGGGAACAGACGCGTGTACTATTTGCCCTGTGTATGACAATGGGAGCACAATAGTGACTCTTCTTACCAGAAAACAACTCTTGCTCGTAGGACCAGAAACTGCATGTGATTCAACTCCATTTAGGACTGGGAAACAAATGCTAGCTCGCCTTACAAGAAACACTATCTGCTTTAGAGAAAAGAGCACTCTTCTACTCTACTGTGTTTCCTATAGGGCCAGAACAGTGAGCTTGCTCAGAAGAAAAGAACTGTGCTTCCTACACTCGGGCCATATCTAGTTCAAGTCTGCTTAGGAACCTGACAAGAACAGTAGATCCTCTTCAGTCCGATACACTGTACTTTCTGGGAACAGACGGGAGGGCTATTTGCACTGTGTATGGCAATGGGAGCGCAATAGTGACTTTTCTTACCAGAAAACAACTCTTGCTCGTAGGACCAGATACTGCATGTGATTCAACTCCATTTAGGACTGGGAAACAAATGCTAGCTCGCCTTACATGAAACACACTCTGCTTTTGAGAAAAGAGCACTCTTCTACTCTACTGTGTTTCCTATGTGTTCCGAACAGTGAGCTTGCTCAGAACAAAAAAACTGTGCTTCCTACACACACGGCCATATCTAGTTCAAGTCTGCTTAGGAACCTTACAGGAACAGTAGCTCCTATTCAGTCCGATACACTGTACTTGCTGGGAACAGACTCCAGTGCTATTTGTCCAGTGTATGGCAATGGCAGCACAATATTTACTATTCTTACCAGAAAACAACTCTTGCACATAGGACCAGAAACTGCATGGGATTCAACTCCATTTAGGACTGGGAAACAAACGCTAGCTCTCCTTACAAGTAACACACTCTGCTTTTGAGAAAGGAGCACTCTTCTCCTCTACTGTGTTTCCTATGGGGTCCAAACAGTGAGCTTGCTCAGAACATAAGAACTGTGATTCCTACACACACCGACCATATCTAGTTCAACTCTGCTTAGGAAACTGACAAGAACAGTAGGTCCTCTTCAGTCCAATACACTGTACTTGCTGGGAACAGACGCGAGTGCTATTTGCACTGTGTATGGCAATGGGAGCACAATAGTAACTTTCCTTACCAGAAAACAACTCTTGCTCGTAGGACCAAAAACTGCCTGTGACTCAACTCCATTTAGGACTGGGAAACAAACGCAAGCTCGCCTTACAAGAAACACACTCTGCTTTAGAGAAAAGAGCACTCTTCTACTCTACTGTGTTTCCTATGGCGTCCGAACAGTGAGCTTGCTCAGAACAAAAAAACTGTGCTTCCTACACACATGGCCATATCTAGTTCAAATCTGCTTAGGAACCTGACAAGAACAGTAGATACTCTTCCGTCCAATACACTGTACTTGCTGGGAAAAGACGCCAGTGCTATTTGTCCTGTGTACGGCAATGGCAGCGCAAAAGTGACTCTTCTTACCAGAAAACAACTCTTGGTTGTATGACCAGAAACTGCATGTGATTCAACTCCATATTGGACTGGGAAACAAATGCTAGCTCGCCTTACAAGAAACATACTCTGCTTTTGAGAAAAGAGCACTCTTCTACTATACTATGTTTCCTAAAGGGCCAGAACAGTGAGCTTGCTCAGAACAAAAGAACTGTGCTTCCTACACACACGGCCATATCTAGTTCAACTCTGCTTAGGAACTTGACAAGAACAGTAGATCCTCTTCAGTCCAATACAGTGTGCATGCTGGGAAAAGACGCGAGTGCTCTTTGCCCTGTTATGACAAGGGGAGCACAATAGTGACTCTTCTTAGCAGAAAACAACTCTTGCTCGTAGGACCAGAAACTGCATGTGATGCAACTCCATTTAGGACTGGGAAACAAATGCTAGCTCGCCTTACAAGAAACACACTCTGATTTAGAGAAAAAAGCACTCTTCTACTCTATTGTGTTTCCTAAGAGGTCCGAACAGTGAACTTGCTCAAACCAAAAGAACTGTGCTTTCTACACACACGGCCATATCTAGTTCAATTCTGCTTAGGAACCTGACAAGAACAGTAGCTCCTCTTCAGTCCAATACACTGTACTTGCTGGGAACAGACTCCAGTGCTATTTGTCCTGTGTATGGCAATGGCAGCGCAATATTTACTATTCTTACCATAAAACAACTCTTGACAATAGGACCAGAAACTGCATGGGATTCAAGTCCATTTAGGACTGGGAAACAAACGCTAGCTCGCCTTACAAGAAACACACTCTGCTTTTGAGAAAAGAGCACTCTTCTACTCTACTGTGTTTCCTATGGGGTCCAAACAGTTAGCTTGCTCAGAACAAAAGAACTGTGCTTCCTACACACACCGACCATATCTAGTTCAACTCTGCTTAGGAAACTGACAAGAACAGTAGCTGCTATTTAGTCCAATACACTGTACTTGCTGGGAACAGACGCGAGTGCTATTTGCACTGTGTATGGCAATGGGAGCACAATAGTAACTTTCCTTACCAGAAAAAACTCTTGCTCATAGGACCGGAAACTGCCTGTGATTGAACTCCAATTAGGGCTAGGAAACAAACGCTAGCTCGCGTTACAAGAAACACACTGTGCTTTAGAGAAAAGAGCACTCTTCTACTCTTCTGTGTTTCCTATGAGGTCCGAACAGTGAGCTTGCTCAGAACAAAAAAAAACGTGATTCCTACACACACCGTCACACCTAGTTCAATTCTGCTTAGGAACCTGACAAGAACAGTAGATCCTCTTCAGTCCAATACACTGTACTGCTGAGAACAGACAACAGTGCTATTTGTCCTGTGTATGGCAATGGCAGCGCAATAGTGACTCTTCTTACCATAAAACAACTCTTGCTTGTAGGACCAGAAACTGCATGTGATTCAACTCCATTTAGGACTTGGAAACAAACGGTAGCTCACCTTACAAGAAACACACTCTCCTTTTGAGAAAGGAGGACTCTCCTACTCTTCTGTGTTTCCTATGGGGTCCAAAGAGTGAGCTTGCTCAGAACAAAAGAACTGTGCTTCCTACACACACGGACCATATCTAGTTCAGCTCTGCTTAGGAAACTGACAAGAACAGTAGCTCCTCTTCAGTCCAATACACTGTACTTGCTGGGAACAGACGCCAGTGCTATTTGTCCTGTGTAGGGCAATGGCAGCACAATATTGACTCTTCTTACCAGAAAACAACTCTTGCTCATAGGACCAGAAACTGCATGTGATTCAAGTCCATTTAGGACTGGGAAACAAACGCTAGCTCGCCTTACAAGAAACACACTCTGCTTTTGAGAAGAGAGCACTCTTCTACTCTACTGAGTTTCCTATGGGGTCCAAACAGTGAGCTTGCTCAGAACAAAAGAACTGTGCTTCCTACACACACCGACCATCTCTAGTTCAACTCTGCTTAGGAAACTGACAAGAACAGTAGCTCCTCTTCAGTCCGATGCACTGTATTTGCTGGGAACAGACGTGAGTGCTATTTGCACTGTGTATGGCAATGGGAGCTCAATAGTTACTTTCCTTACCAGAAAACAACTCTTGCTCGTAAGACCAGAAACTGCATGGGATTCAACTCCATTTAGGACTGGGAAACAAACGCTAGCTCGCCTTACAATAAACACACTCTGCTTTTGAGAAAAGAGCAAAATTCAACTCTACTGTGTTTTCTATGTGGTCCGAACAGTGAGCTTGCTCAGAACAAAAGAACTGTGCTTCCTACACACACGGCCATATCTAGGTCAATTATGCTTAGGAACCTGACAAGAACAGTAGATCCTCTTCAGTCCAATACACTGTACTTGCTGGGAACAGACGCCAGTGGAATTTGTCCTGTGTATGGCAATGGCAGCGCAATAGTGACTCTTCTTACCATAAAACAACTCTTGCTCGTAGGACCAAAAACTGCCTGTGACAACACCATTTAGGACTGGTAAACAAAGGCGAGCTCGCCTTACAAGAAACACACTCTGCTTTAGAGAAAAGAGCACTCTTCTACTCTACTGTGTTCCATATGGGGTCCAAACAGTGAGCTTGCTCAGAACAAAAAACTGTGCTTCCTACAAACTAGGCCATATCTAGTTCAAGTCTGATTAGGAACCTGACAAGAACAGTAGATCCTCTTCCGTCCAATGCACTGTACTTGCTGGGAAGAGACGCCAGTGCTATTTGTCCTGTGTATGGCAATGGCAGGGCAATAGTGACTCTTCTTACCAGAAAACAACTCTTGCTTCTAGGACCAGAAACTGCATGTGATTCAACTCCATTTAGGACTGGGAAACAAACGCTAGCTCGCCTTACAAGAAACATACTCTGCTTTAGAGAAAAGAGCACTCTTCTACTCTACTGTGTTTCCTATGGGGTCCAAACAGTGAGCTTGCTCAGAACAAAAGAACTGTGCTTCCTACACACGCGGGACATATCTCGTTCCACTCTGCTTAGGAAACTGACAGAAACAGTAGCTCCTCTTCAGTCCGATACACTGTACTTGCTGGGAACAGACGTGAGTGCTATTTGCACTGTATATGACAATCGGAGCGCAATAGTGACTTTCCTTACCAAAAAACAACTCTTGCTCGTAGGACCAGAAACTGCATGTGATTCAACTCCATATAGAACTGGGAAACAAACGCTAGCTCGCCTTACAAGAAATACACTCTGCTTTTGAGAAAAGAGCACTCTTCTACTCTACTGTGTTTCCTATAGGGCCAGAACAGTGAGCTTGCTCAGAACAAAAGAACTGTGCTTCCTACACACACGGCCATATCTAGTTCAACTCGGCTTAGGAACCTGACAAGAACAGTAGATCCTCTTCAGTCCAATGCACTGTACATGCTGGGAACAGACGCGTGTGCTATTTGCCCTGTGTATGACAATGGGAGCACAATAGTTTCTCTTCTTACCAGAACACAACTCTTGCTCGTAGGACCAGAAAGAGCATGTGATTCAACTCCATTTAGGACTGTGAAACAAACACTAACTCGCCTTACAAGAAACACACTCTGAGTTAGTGAAAAGAAGCACTCTTCTACTCTATTGTGTTTCCTAAGTGGTCCGAACAGTGAACTTGCTCAGAACAAAAGAACTGTGCTTCCTACACACACGGCCATATCTAGTTCAATTCTGCTTAGGAACCTGACAAGAACAGTAGATCCTCTTCAGTCCAATACACTGTACTTGCTGGGAAGAGACTCCAGTAGTATTTGTCCTGTGTATGGCAATGGCAGCGCAATATTGACTCTTCTTACCAGAAAACAACTCTTGCTCATAGGACCGGAAACTGCCTGTGATTGAACTCCATTTAGGACTAGGAAACAAACGCTAGCTGGTCTTACAAGAAACACACTCTGCTTTTGAGAAAAGAGCACTCTTCTACACTACTGTGTTTCCTATGAGGTCCGAACAGTGAGCTTGCTGAGAACAAAAAATCGAGCTTCCTACACACACCGCCACACCTAGTTCAATTCTGCTTAGGAACCTGACAAGAACAGTAGATCCTCTTCAGTCCAATACAATGTACTGCTGGGAACAGACAACAGTGCTATTTGTCCTGTGTATGGCAATGGCAGTGCAATAGTGACTCTTCTTACCATAAAACAACTCTTGCTCGTAGGACCAGAAACTGCATGTGATTCAACTCCATTTAGGACTGGGAAACAAACGCTAGCTCGCCTTACAAGAAACACACTCTGCTTTATTGAAAAGAGCACTCTTCTACTCTACTGTGTTTCCTATAGGGACAGAACAGTGAGCTTGCTCAGAACAAAGAACTGTGCTTCCTACACACGGGCCATATCTAGTTCAACTCTGATTAGGAAACTGACGAGAACAGTAGCTCCTCTTCAGACCGATATGCTGTACTTCCTGGGATCAGAAACGAGTGCTATTTGCACTGTGTATGGCAATGGGAGCACAATAGAGACTTTCCTTACCAGAAAACAACTCTTGCTCGTAGGACCAGAAACTGCATGTGATTCAACTCAATTTAGGACTGGGAAACAAATGCTAGCTCGCCTTACATGAAACACACTCTGCTTTTGAGAAAAGAGCACTCTTTTACTCTACTGTCTTTCCTATGGGGTCTGAACAGTGAGCTTGCTCAGAACAAAAGAACTGTGCTTCCTACACACACGGGCCATATCTAGTTCAACTCTGCTTAGGAAACTGACAAGAACAGTAGCTCCTCTTCAGTCCAATACACTGTACTTGCGGGGAACAGACGCGAGTGCTATTTGCACTGTGTATGGCATTGGAGCACAATAGTAACTCGTCTTACCAGAAAACAACTCTTGCTCGTAGGACAAAAAACTGCATGTGACTCAACTCCATTTATGACTTGGAAACATCGGTAGCTCGCCTTCCAAGAATCACACTCTGCTTTTGAGGAAAGAGCACTCTATACTCTACTGTGTTTCCTGTGGGTTCCGAACAGTGAGCTTGCTCAGAACAAAAAAACTGTGCTTCCTACACACACGGCCATATCTAGTTCAAGTCTGCTTAGGAACCTGACAAGAACAGTAGATCCTCTTCCATCCAATACACTGTACTTGCTGGGAAAAGACGCCAGTGTTATTTGTCCTGTGTATGGCAATGGCAGCTCAATAGTGACTCTTCTTACCAGAAAACAACTCTTGCTTGTAGGACCAGAAACTGCATGTGATTCAACTCCATTTAGGACTGGGAAACAAACACTAGCTCGCTTTACAAGAAATACACTCTGCTTTTGAGAAAAGAGCACTCTTCTACTCTACTGTGTTTCCTATGGTGTCCAAACAGTGAGCTTGCTCAGAACAAAAGAACTGTGCTTCCTACACACATGAGCCATATCTAGTTCAACTCTGCTTAGGAAACTGACAAGAACAGTACCTCCTCTTCAGTCCAATACACTGTACATGCTGGGAACAGACGCGAGTGGTATTTGCACTGTGTATGTCAATGGGAGCACAATAGTGACTTTCCTTACCAGAAAACAACTCTTGCTCGTAGGACCAGAACCTGTATGTGATTCAACTCCATTTAGGACTGGGAAACAAATGCTAGCTCGCCTTACAAGAAATACAATCTGCTTTAGAGAAAAGAGCACTCTTCTACTCTACTGTGTTTCCTATGGGGTCCAAACAGTGAGCTTGCTCAGAACAAAAAAACTGTGGTTCTTACACACACGGCCATATCTAGTTCAATTCTGCTTATAAAACTGACAAGAACAGTAGATCCTCTTCAGTCCAATACACTCTACTTCCTGGGAACAGACGCCAGTGCTATTTGTCCTGTGTATGGCAATGACAGCGCAATAGTGACTCCTCTTACCAGAAACAATTCTTGCTCCTAGGACCAGAAACTGCATGGGATTCAACTCAGTTGAGGACTTGGAAACAAACAGTAGCTCGCCTTACAAGAAACACACTGTGCTTTTGAGAAAAGAGCCCTCTTCTACTCTAAAGTGTTTCCTGTAGGGCCAGAACAGTGAGCTTGCTCAGAACAAAAGAACTGTGCTTCCAACACACACGGCCATATCTAGTTCAATTCTGATTAGGAACCTGACAAGAACAGTAGATCCTCTTCAGTCCAATACACTGTACTTGCTGGGAACAGACGGCAGTGCTATTTGTCCTGTGTATGGCATTGGCAGCGCAATAGTGACTATTCTTACCATAAAAAACTCTTGCTCGTAGCACCGGAAACTGCATGTGATTCAACTCCATTTAGGACTGGGAAACAAACGCTAGCTCGCCTTACAAGATAAACGCTCTGCTTTAGAGAAAAGAGCACTCTTCTACTCTACTGTGTTTCCTATAGGGCCAGAACAGTGAGCATTCTCAGAACAAAAGAACTGTCCTTTTACACACACGGGCCATATCTAGTTCAATTCTGCTTTGGAAACTGACAAGAACAGTAGCTCCTCTTCAGTCCAATACACTGTACTTGCTGGGAACAACGCGAGTCCTATTTGCACTGTGTATGTCAATGGGAGCGCAATAGTGACTTTCCTTACCAGAAAACAACTCTTGCTCATAGACCAGAAACTGTATGTGATTCAACGCCTTTTAGGACTGGGAAACAATTGCTAGCTCGCCTTACAAGAAACACAATCTGCTTTAGAGAAAAGAGCACACATCTACTCTACTGTGTTTCCTATGGGGTCCGAACAGTGAACTTGCTCAGAACAAAAAAACTGTGCTTCCTACACACACGGCCATATCTAGTTCAATTCTGCTTATAAACCTGACAAGAACAGTAGATCCTCTTCAGTCCAATACACTGTACTTCCTGGCAACAGACGCCAGTGCTATTTGTCCTGTGTATGGCAAGGGCAGCGCAATAGTGACTCTTCTTACCATAAAACAACTCTTGCTCGTAGGACCAAAAACTGCTTGTGACAACTCCATTTAGTACTGGTAAACAAAGGCGAGCTCGCCTTACAAGAAACACACTCTGCTTTAGAGAAAAGAGCACTCTTCTACTCTACTGTGTTCCCTATGGGGTCCAAACAGTGAGCTTGCTCAGAACAAAAAAACTGTGCTTCCTACAAACATGGCCATATCTAGTTCAAGTCTGATTAGGAACCTGAGAAGAACAGTAGATCCTCTTCCATCCAATGCACTGTACTTGCTGGGAAGAGACGCCAGTGCTATTTGTCCTGTGTATGGCAATGGCAGCGCAATAGTGATTCTTCTTACCAGAAAACAACTCTTGCTTCTAGGACCAGAAACTGCATGTGATTCAACTCCATTTAGGACTGGGAAACAAACGCTAGCTCGCCTTACAAGAAACACACTCTGCTTTTGAGAAAAGAGCACTCTTCTACTCTACTGTGTTTCCTATGGGGTCCAAACAGTGAGCTTGCTCAGAACAAAAGAACTGTGCTTCCTACACACGCGGGACATATCTCGTTCAACTCTGCTTAGGAAACTGACAGAAACAGTAGCTCCTCTTCAGTCCGATACACTGTACTTGCTGGGAACAGACGCGAGTGCTATTTGCACTGTTTATGGCAATCGGAGCGCAATAGTGACTTTCGTTACCAAAAAACAACTCTTGCTCGTAGGACCAGAAACTGCATGTGATTCAACTCCATATAGAACTGGGAAACAAACGCTAGCTCGCCTTACAAGAAATACACTCTGCTTTTGAGAAAAGAGCACTCTTCTACTCTACTGTGTTTCCTATAGGGCCAGAACAGTGTGCTTGCTCAGAACAAAAGAACTGTGCTTCCTACACAAACGGCCATATCTAGTTCAACTCGGCTTAGGAACCTGACAAGAACAGTAGATCCTCTTCAGTCCAATACACTGTACATGCTGGGAACAGACGCGTGTGCTATTTGCCCTGTGTATTACAATGGGAGCACAATAGTTACTCTTCTTACAAGAACACAACTCTTGCTCGTAGGACCAGAAAGAGCATGTGATTCAACTCCATTTAGGACTGTGAAACAAACACTAACTCGCCTTACAAGAAACACACTCTGAGTTAGAGAAAAAAGCACTCTTCTACTCTATTGTGTTTCCTAAGAGGTCCGAACAATGAACTTGCTCAGAACAAAAGAACTGTGCTTCCTACACACACGGCCATATCTAGTTCAATTCTGCTTAGGAACCTGACAAGAACAGTAGATCCTCTTCAGTCCAATACACTGTACTTGCTGGGAAGAGACTCCATTAGTATTTGTCCTGTGTATGTCAATGGCAGCGCAATATTGACTCTTCTTACCAGAAAACAACTCTTGCTCATAGGACCGGAAACTGCCTGTGATTGAACTCCATTTAGGACTAGGAAACAAACGCTAGCTGGTCTTACAAGAAACACACTCTGCTTTTGAGAAAAGAGCACTCTTCTACACTACTGTGTTTCCTATGAGGTCCGAACAGTGAGCTTGCTGAGAACAAAAAATCGAGCTTCCTACACACACCGCCTCACCTAGTTCAATTCTACTTAGGAACCTGACAAGAACAGTAGATCCTCTTCAGTCCAATACAATGTACTGCGGGGAACAGACAACAGTGCTATTTGTCCTGTGTATGGCAATGACAGTGCAATAGTGACTCTTCTTACCATAAAACAACTCTTGCTCGTAGGACCAGAAACTGCATGTGATTCAACTCCATTTAGGACTGGGAAACAAACGCTAGCTCGCCTTACAAGAAACACACTCTGCTTTATTGAAAAGAGCACTCTTCTACTCTATGGTGTTTCCTATAGGGACAGAACAGTGAGCTTGCTCAGAACAAAAGAACTGTGCTTCCTACACACGGGCCATATCTAGTTCAACTCTGCTTAGGAAACTGACAAGAACAGTAGCTCCTCTTCAGTCTGATATGCTGTACTTCCTGCGATCAGAAACGAGTGCTATTTGCACTGTGTATGGCAATGGGAGCGCAATAGAGACTTTCCTTACCAGAAAACAACTCTTGCTCGTAGGACCAGAAACTGCATGTGATTCAACTCAATTTAGGACTGGGAAACAAATGCTAGCTCGCCTTACATGAAACACACCTGCTTTTGAGAAAAGAGCACTCTTCTACTCTACTGTCTTTCCTATGGGGTCCGAACAGTGAGCTTGCTCAGAACAAAAGAACTGTGCTTCCTACACACACGGGCCATATCTAGTTCAACTCTGCTTAGGAAACTAACAAGAACAGTAGCTCCTCTTCAGTCCAATACACTGTACTTGCGGGGAACAGACGTGAGTGCTATTTGCACTGTGTATGGCTAATGGAGCACAATAGTGACTCGTCTTACCAGAAAACAACTCTTGCTCGTAGGAACAGAAACTGCATGTGATTCAACTCCATTTAGTACTGGGAAACAAACGCTAACTCGCCTTACAAGATAAACACTCTGCTTTAGAGAAAAGAGCACTCTTCTACTCTACTGTGTTTCCTATAGGGCCAGAAAAGTGAGCTTTCTCAGAACAAAAGAACTGAGCTTCCTACACACACGGGCCATATCTCGTTCAACTCTGCTTAGGAAACTGACAACAACAGTAGCTACTCTTCAGTCCGATACACTGTACTTGCTGGGAACAGACGCGAGTGCTATGTGCTCTGTGCATGGCAATGGGAGCACAATAGTGACTCTTCTTACCAGAAAACAACTCTTGCTTGTAGGACCAGAAACTGCATGAGATTAAAAACCATTTAGGACTGGGAAACAAACGCTGGCTCGCATTACAAGAAACACACTCTGCTTTTGAGAAAAGAGCCCTCTTATACTCTAAAGTGTTTCCTATAGGGCCAGAACAGTGAGCTTGCTCAGAAAAAAAAAACTGTGCATCCTACACACACGGGCCATATCTAGTTCAACTCTGCTTAGGAAACTGACAAAAACAGTTGCTCCTCTTCAGTCCACGTACACTGTACTAGCTGGGAACACACGCGTGTGCTATTTGCACTATGTATGGCAATGGGAGCGCCATAGTGACTTTCCTTACCAGAAAACAACTCTTGCTCATAGAAACAGAAACTGCATGGGATTCATCTCCATTTAGGACTGGGAAACAAATGCTAGCTCGCCTTACATGAAACACACTCTGCTTTTGAGAAAAGAGCACTCTTCTACTCTACTGTGTTTCCTATGGGTCCGAACAGTGAGCTTGCTCAGAACAAAAGAACTGTGCTTCCTACACACACGGGCCATATCTAGTTCAACTCTGCTGAGGAAACTGACAAGAACAGTAGCTGCTCTTCAGTCCAATTCACTGCACATGCTAGGAACAGAAGACAGGACTATTTGCTCTGTGTATGACAATGGGAGCACAATAGGGACTCTTCTTACCAGAAAACAACTCTTGCTCGTAGGACCAGAAACTGCATGTGATTCAACTCCATTTAGGACTGCAAAACAAACACTAGCTCGCCTTACAAGAAACACACTCTGCTTTTGAGAAAAGAGCACTCTTCTACTTTACTGTGTTTCCTATGGGGTCCAAAGAGTGAGCTTGCTCAGAACAAAAAACTGTGCTTCCTACACACGGACAATATCTAGTTAAACTCTGCTTAGGAAACTGCCAAGAACAGTAGCTCCTCTTCAGTCCGATACACTGTACTTGCTGTGAAAAGACGCGAGTGCTATTTGCACTGTGTATGGCAATGGGAGCACAACAGTTACTTCCTTACCAGAAAACAACTCTTGCTCGTAGGAACAGAAACTGCATGTGATTCAACTCCATTTAGGACTGGGAAAGAAACGGTAGCTCGCCTTACAAGAAACACACTCTGCTTTTGAGAAAAGAGCACTCCTCTACTCTACTGTGTTTCCTATCGGGCCAGAACAGTGAGCTTGCTGAGAACAAAAGAACTGTGCTTCCTACACACACGGACCATATCTAGTTCAACTCTGCTTAGGAAACTGACAAGAACAGTAGCTCCTATTCAGTCCAATACACTGTACTTGCTGAGAACAGACGCGAGTGCTATTTGCACTGTGTATGGCAATTGGAGCACAATAGTGACTCTTCTTACCAGAAAACAACTCTTGCTTGTAGGAGCAAAAACTGCATGTGACTCAACTCCATTTAGGACTGGGAAACAAACGTGAGCTCGCCTTACAAGAAACACACTCTGCTTTTGAGAAAAGAGCATTCTTCTACTCTACTGTGTTTCCTATGTGGTCAAAACAGTGAGCTTGCTCAGAACAGAAGAACTGTGCTTCCTACACACACGGGCCATATCTCGTTCAACTCTGCTTAGGAAACTGACAACAACAGTAGCTACTCTTCAGTCCGATACACTGTACTTGCTGGGAACAGACGCGAGTGCTATGTGCTCTGTGCATGGCAATGGGAGCACAATAGTGACTCTTCTTACCAGAAAACAACTCTTGCTTGTAGGACCAGAAACTGCATGAGATTCAACATCATTTAGGACTGGGAAACAAACGATAGCTCGTTTTACAAGAAACACACTCTGCTTTTGAGAAAAGAGCACTCTTCTTCTCAACTGTGTTTCCTATAGGACCAAAACAGTGAGCTTGCTCAGAACAAAAGAACTGTGCTTCCTACACACACGGGCCTTATCTAGTTCAACTCTGCTTAAAAAACTGACAAGAATAGTAGATCCTCTTCAGTCAAATACACTGTACTTGCTAGGAACAGATGCAAGTGCTATTTGCACTGTGTATGGCAATGAAAGTGCAATAGTGACTCTTCTTACCAGAAAAAAACTCTTGCTCGTAGGACCAAAAACTGCATGTGTCTCAACTCCATTTAGGACTGGGAAAGAAATGCTAGCTCGCCTTACAAGAAAAACTCTGTGCTTTTGACAAAAGAGCACTCTTCTACTATACTGTGTTTCCTATAGGGCCAGATGAGTGAGCTTCCTCAGAACAAAAGAACTGTGCTTCCTGCACACAGGGGCCATATCTATTCAATTCTGCTTAGGAAACTGACAAGAACAGTAGATCCTCTTCAGTCCAATACACTGTACATGCTGGGAACACACGCCAGTACTATTTGCCCTGTTTATGACAATGGGAGCACAATAGTGACTCTTCTTACCAGAAAACAACTCTTGTTCCTAGGACAAGAAACTGCATGTGACTCAACTCCATTTAGGACTGGGAAACAAACGCTAGCTCACCTTACAAGAAATACACTCTGCTTTTGAGAAAAACGCACTCTTCTACTCTACTGTGTTTCCTGTAGGGCCAGAACAGTGAGCTTGCTCAGAACAAAAGAACTGTGCTTCCTACACACACGGCCATATCATGTTCAACTCTGCTTAGGAAACCGACAAGAACAGTAGCTCCTCTTCAGTCCGATACACTGTAATTGCTGGGAACAGACGCGAGTGCTATTTGCACTGTGTATGGCAATGGGAGCGCAATAGTGACTTTCCTTACCAGAAAACAACTCTTGCTCGTAGGACCATAAACTGCATGTGATTCAACTCCATTTAGGACTGGGAAACAAACACTAGCTCGCCTTACAAGAAGCACACCCTGCTTTTGAGAAAAGAGCACTCTTCTACTCTACTGTGTTTCCTATGTGGTCAAAACAGTGAGCTTGCTCAGAACAAAAGAACTGAGCTTCCTACACACACGGGCCATATCTCGTTCAACTCTGCTTAGGAAACTGACAACAACAGTAGCTACGCTTCAGTCCGATACACTGTACTTGCTGGGAACAGACGCGAGTGCTATTTGCTCTGTGCATGGCAATGGGAGCACAATAGTGACTCTTCTTACCAGAAAACAACTCTTGCTCGTAGGACCAGAAACTGCATGAGATTCAACACCATTTAGGACTGGGAAACAAACGCTAGCTCGCATTACAAGAAACACACTCTGCTTTTGAGAAAAGAGCCCTCTTATACTCTAAAGTGTTTCCTATAGGGCCAGAACAGTGAGCTTGCTCAGAAAAAAAAAAACTGTGCATCCTACACACACGGGCTATATCTAGTTCAACTCTGCTAGGGAAACTGACAAAAACAGTTGCTCCTCTTCAGTCCGGTACACTGTACTAGCTGGGAACACACGCGAGTGCTATTTGCACTGTGTATGGCAATGGGAGCGCCATAGTGACTTTCCTTACCACAAAACAACTCTTGCTCGTAGGAACAGAAACTGCATGGGATTCAACTCCATTTAGGACTGGGAAACAAATGCTAGCTCGCCTTACAAAAAACACACTCTGCTTTTGAGAAAAGAGCACTCATCTACTCTACTGTGTTTCCTATGGGGTCCAAACAGTGAGCTTGCTCAGAACAGAAAACTGTGCTTCCTACACACGGACCATATCTAGTTCAACTCTGCTCATGAAACTGACAAGAACAGTAGCTCCTCTTCAGTCCGATACAATGTATTTGCTGGGAAGAGACGCGAGTGCTATTTGCACTGTGTATGGCAATGGGAGCGCAATAGTGACTTTTCTTTCCAGAAAACAACTCTTGCTCGTAGGCCAGAAACTGCATGTGATTCAACTCCATTTAGGACTGGGAAACAAATGCTAGCTCGCCTTACAAGAAACACACTCTGCGTTTGAGAAAAGAGCACACTTCTACTCTACTTTGTTTTCTATAGGGCCAGAACAGTGAGCTTGCTCAGAACAAAAGAACTGTGCTTCCTACAAACACGGCCATATGTAGTTCAATTCTGCTTAGGAACCTGACATGAAGAGTAGATCCTCTTCAGTCCAATACAGTGTACTTGCTGGGAACAGACAACAGTGCTATTTATCCTGTGCATGGCAATGGCTGCACAATTGTGACTCTTCTTACCAGAACACAACTCTTGCTCGAAGGACCAGAAACTGCATGAGATTCAACTCCATTTAGGACTGGGAAACAAATGCTAGCTCGCCTTCCAAGAAACACCCTCTGCTTTTGAGAAAAGAGCACTCTTCTACTCTACTGTGTTTCCTTTAGGGCCAGAAAAGTGAGCTTGCTCAGAACAAAAGAACTGTCCTTCCTACACACACGGCCATATCTAGTTCAATTCTGATTAGGAACCTGACAAGAACAGTAGATCCTCTTCAGTCCAATACACTGTACTTGGTGGGAACAGACGCCAGTGCTATTTGTCCTGTGTATGGCAATGGCAGCGCAATAGTGACTATTCTTACCATAAAACAACTCTTGCTCGTAGGACCAGAAACTGCATGTGATTCAACTCCATTTAGGACTGGGAAACAAATGCAAGCTCGCCTTACAAGAAACAGAATCTGCTTTAGAGAAAAGAGCACTCGTCTACTCTACTGTGTTTCCTATGGGGTCCGAACAGTGAGCTTGCTCAGAACAAAAAAACTGTGCTTCCTACACACACGGCCATATCTAGTTCAATTCTGCTTATAAACCTGACAAGAACAGTAGATCCTCTTCAGTCCAATACACTACTTGCTGGGTACAGACGCCAGTGCTAATTGTCTTTTGTATGGCAATGGCAGTGCAATAGTGACTCTTCTTACCGTAAAACAACTCTTGCTCGTAGGATTCAAAACTGCATGTGATTCAACTCCATTTAGGACTGGGAAACAAACACTAGCTCGCCTTACAAGAAACACATTCTGCATTTGAGAAAAGAGCACTCTTCTACTCTACTGTGTTTCCTATGGGGTCCAAACAGTGAGCTTGCTCAGAACAGAAAACTTTGCTTCCTACACACGGACCATATCTAGTCCAACTCTGCTTAGGAAACTGACAAGAACAGTAGATCCTCTTCAGTCCGATACACTGTAATTGCTGGGAACAGTCGCGAGTGCTATTTGCACTGTGTATGGCAATGGGAGCGCAATAGTGACTTTCCTTACCAGAAAACAACTCTTGCTCGTAGGACCAGAAACTGCATGTGATTCAACTCCATTTAGGACTGGGAAACAAACGCTAGCTCGCCTTACAAAAAACACACTCTGCTTTTGAGAAAAGAGCACTCTTCTACTCTACTGTGTTTCCTATGTGGTCCGAACAGTGAGCTTGCTCAGAACAAAAAAACTGGGCTTCCTCCACACACGGCCATATCTAGTTCAATTCTGCTTAGGAACCTGACATGAACAGTAGATCCTCTTCAGTCCAATACACTGTACTTGCTGGGAAGAGACAACAGTGCTATTTGTCCTGTGTATGGCAATGGCAGCACAATAGAGACTCTTCTTACCAGAACACAACTCTTGCTCGTAGGACCAGAAACTGCATGGGATTCAACTCCATATAGGACTGGGAAACAAACGCTAGCTCGCCTTACAAGGAACACCCTCTGCTTTTGAGAAAAGAGCACTATTCTACTCTATTGTGTTTCCGCTGTGGTCAAAACAGTGAGCTTGCTCAGTACAAAGGAACTGTGCTTCCTACACACACGGCCATATCTAGTTCAATTCTGATTAGGAACCTGACAAGAACAGTAGATCCTCTTCAGTCCAATACACTGTACTTGCTGGGAAAAGACGCCAGTGCTATTTGTCCTGTGTATGGCAATGGCAGCGCAATAGTGACTCTTCTTACGAGAAAAGAACTCTTGCTCGTAGGACCAGAAACTGCATTAATTCAACTCCATTTAGGACTGGGAAACAAACGCTAGCTCGCCTTACAAGAAACACACTCTGCTTTTGAGAAAAGAGCACTCTTCTACTCTAAAGTGTTTCCTATAGGGCCAGAACAGTTAGCTTGCTGAGAACAAAAGAACTGTGCTTCCTACACACACGGGCCATATCTAGTTCAACTCTGCTTAGGAAACTAACAAGAACAGTAGCTCCTCTTCAGTCCGATACACTGTAATAGCTGGGAACACACGCGAGTGCTATTTGCACTTTGTATGTCAATGAGAGCGCAATAGTGACTTTCCTTACCAGAAAAGAACTCTTGCTCGTAGGAACAAAAACTGCATGGGATTCAACTCCATTTAGGACTGGGAAACAAATGCTAGCTCGCCTTACATGAAACACACACTGCTTTTGAGAAAAGAGCACTCTTCTACTCTACTGTGTTTCCTATGGGGTCCAAACAGTGAGCTTGCTCAGAACAGAAGAACTGTGCTTCCTACACACACGGGCCATATCTCGTTCAACTCTGCTTAGGAAACTGACAACAACAGTAGCTACTCTTCAGTCCGATACACTGTACTTGCTGGGAACAGACGCGAGTGCTATGTGCTCTGTGCATGGCAATGGGAGCACAATAGTGACTCTTCTTACCAGAAAACAACTCTTGCTTGTAGGACCAGAAACTGCATGAGATTCAACATCATTTAGGACTGGGAAACAAACGATAGCTCGTTTTACAAGAAACACACTCTGCTTTTGAGAAAAGAGCACTCTTCTTCTCAACTGTGTTTCCTATAGGACCAAAACAGTGAGCTTGCTCAGAACAAAAGAACTGTGCTTCCTACACACACGGGCCTTATCTAGTTCAACTCTGCTTAAAAAACTGACAAGAATAGTAGATCCTCTTCAGTCAAATACACTGTACTTGCTAGGAACAGATGCAAGTGCTATTTGCACTGTGTATGGCAATGAAAGTGCAATAGTGACTCTTCTTACCAGAAAAAAACTCTTGCTCGTAGGACCAAAAACTGCATGTGTCTCAACTCCATTAAGACTGGGAAAGAAATGCTAGCTCGCCTTACAAGAAAAACTCTGTGCTTTTGACAAAAGAGCACTCTTCTACTATACTGTGTTTCCTATAGGGCCAGATGAGTGAGCTTCCTCAGAACAAAAGAACTGTGCTTCCTGCACACAGGGGCCATATCTATTCAATTCTGCTTAGGAAACTGACAAGAACAGTAGATCCTCTTCAGTCCAATACACTGTACATGCTGGGAACACACGCCAGTACTATTTGCCCTGTTTATGACAATGGGAGCACAATAGTGACTCTTCTTACCAGAAAACAACTCTTGTTCCTAGGACAAGAAACTGCATGTGACTCAACTCCATTTAGGACTGGGAAACAAACGCTAGCTCACCTTACAAGAAATACACTCTGCTTTTGAGAAAAACGCACTCTTCTACTCTACTGTGTTTCCTGTAGGGCCAGAACAGTGAGCTTGCTCAGAACAAAAGAACTGTGCTTCCTACACACACGGCCATATCATGTTCAACTCTGCTTAGGAAACCGACAAGAACAGTAGCTCCTCTTCAGTCCGATACACTGTAATTGCTGGGAACAGACGCGAGTGCTATTTGCACTGTGTATGGCAATGGGAGCGCAATAGTGACTTTCCTTACCAGAAAACAACTCTTGCTCGTAGGACCATAAACTGCATGTGATTCAACTCCATTTAGGACTGGGAAACAAACACTAGCTCGCCTTACAAGAAGCACACCCTGCTTTTGAGAAAAGAGCACTCTTCTACTCTACTGTGTTTCCTATGTGGTCAAAACAGTGAGCTTGCTCAGAACAAAAGAACTGAGCTTCCTACACACACGGGCCATATCTCGTTCAACTCTGCTTAGGAAACTGACAACAACAGTAGCTACGCTTCAGTCCGATACACTGTACTTGCTGGGAACAGACGCGAGTGCTATTTGCTCTGTGCATGGCAATGGGAGCACAATAGTGACTCTTCTTACCAGAAAACAACTCTTGCTCGTAGGACCAGAAACTGCATGAGATTCAACACCATTTAGGACTGGGAAACAAACGCTAGCTCGCATTACAAGAAACACACTCTGCTTTTGAGAAAAGAGCCCTCTTATACTCTAAAGTGTTTCCTATAGGGCCAGAACAGTGAGCTTGCTCAGAAAAAAAAAAACTGTGCATCCTACACACACGGGCTATATCTAGTTCAACTCTGCTAGGGAAACTGACAAAAACAGTTGCTCCTCTTCAGTCCGGTACACTGTACTAGCTGGGAACACACGCGAGTGCTATTTGCACTGTGTATGGCAATGGGAGCGCCATAGTGACTTTCCTTACCACAAAACAACTCTTGCTCGTAGGAACAGAAACTGCATGGGATTCAACTCCATTTAGGACTGGGAAACAAATGCTAGCTCGCCTTACAAAAAACACACTCTGCTTTTGAGAAAAGAGCACTCATCTACTCTACTGTGTTTCCTATGGGGTCCAAACAGTGAGCTTGCTCAGAACAGAAAACTGTGCTTCCTACACACGGACCATATCTAGTTCAACTCTGCTCATGAAACTGACAAGAACAGTAGCTCCTCTTCAGTCCGATACAATGTATTTGCTGGGAAGAGACGCGAGTGCTATTTGCACTGTGTATGGCAATGGGAGCGCAATAGTGACTTTTCTTTCCAGAAAACAACTCTTGCTCGTAGGCCAGAAACTGCATGTGATTCAACTCCATTTAGGACTGGGAAACAAATGCTAGCTCGCCTTACAAGAAACACACTCTGCGTTTGAGAAAAGAGCACACTTCTACTCTACTTTGTTTTCTATAGGGCCAGAACAGTGAGCTTGCTCAGAACAAAAGAACTGTGCTTCCTACAAACACGGCCATATGTAGTTCAATTCTGCTTAGGAACCTGACATGAAGAGTAGATCCTCTTCAGTCCAATACAGTGTACTTGCTGGGAACAGACAACAGTGCTATTTATCCTGTGCATGGCAATGGCTGCACAATTGTGACTCTTCTTACCAGAACACAACTCTTGCTCGAAGGACCAGAAACTGCATGAGATTCAACTCCATTTAGGACTGGGAAACAAATGCTAGCTCGCCTTCCAAGAAACACCCTCTGCTTTTGAGAAAAGAGCACTCTTCTACTCTACTGTGTTTCCTTTAGGGCCAGAAAAGTGAGCTTGCTCAGAACAAAAGAACTGTCCTTCCTACACACACGGCCATATCTAGTTCAATTCTGATTAGGAACCTGACAAGAACAGTAGATCCTCTTCAGTCCAATACACTGTACTTGGTGGGAACAGACGCCAGTGCTATTTGTCCTGTGTATGGCAATGGCAGCGCAATAGTGACTATTCTTACCATAAAACAACTCTTGCTCGTAGGACCAGAAACTGCATGTGATTCAACTCCATTTAGGACTGGGAAACAAATGCAAGCTCGCCTTACAAGAAACAGAATCTGCTTTAGAGAAAAGAGCACTCGTCTACTCTACTGTGTTTCCTATGGGGTCCGAACAGTGAGCTTGCTCAGAACAAAAAAACTGTGCTTCCTACACACACGGCCATATCTAGTTCAATTCTGCTTATAAACCTGACAAGAACAGTAGATCCTCTTCAGTCCAATACACTACTTGCTGGGTACAGACGCCAGTGCTAATTGTCTTTTGTATGGCAATGGCAGTGCAATAGTGACTCTTCTTACCGTAAAACAACTCTTGCTCGTAGGATTCAAAACTGCATGTGATTCAACTCCATTTAGGACTGGGAAACAAACACTAGCTCGCCTTACAAGAAACACATTCTGCATTTGAGAAAAGAGCACTCTTCTACTCTACTGTGTTTCCTATGGGGTCCAAACAGTGAGCTTGCTCAGAACAGAAAACTTTGCTTCCTACACACGGACCATATCTAGTCCAACTCTGCTTAGGAAACTGACAAGAACAGTAGATCCTCTTCAGTCCGATACACTGTAATTGCTGGGAACAGTCGCGAGTGCTATTTGCACTGTGTATGGCAATGGGAGCGCAATAGTGACTTTCCTTACCAGAAAACAACTCTTGCTCGTAGGACCAGAAACTGCATGTGATTCAACTCCATTTAGGACTGGGAAACAAACGCTAGCTCGCCTTACAAAAAACACACTCTGCTTTTGAGAAAAGAGCACTCTTCTACTCTACTGTGTTTCCTATGTGGTCCGAACAGTGAGCTTGCTCAGAACAAAAAAACTGGGCTTCCTCCACACACGGCCATATCTAGTTCAATTCTGCTTAGGAACCTGACATGAACAGTAGATCCTCTTCAGTCCAATACACTGTACTTGCTGGGAAGAGACAACAGTGCTATTTGTCCTGTGTATGGCAATGGCAGCACAATAGAGACTCTTCTTACCAGAACACAACTCTTGCTCGTAGGACCAGAAACTGCATGGGATTCAACTCCATATAGGACTGGGAAACAAACGCTAGCTCGCCTTACAAGGAACACCCTCTGCTTTTGAGAAAAGAGCACTATTCTACTCTATTGTGTTTCCGCTGTGGTCAAAACAGTGAGCTTGCTCAGTACAAAGGAACTGTGCTTCCTACACACACGGCCATATCTAGTTCAATTCTGATTAGGAACCTGACAAGAACAGTAGATCCTCTTCAGTCCAATACACTGTACTTGCTGGGAAAAGACGCCAGTGCTATTTGTCCTGTGTATGGCAATGGCAGCGCAATAGTGACTCTTCTTACGAGAAAAGAACTCTTGCTCGTAGGACCAGAAACTGCATTAATTCAACTCCATTTAGGACTGGGAAACAAACGCTAGCTCGCCTTACAAGAAACACACTCTGCTTTTGAGAAAAGAGCACTCTTCTACTCTAAAGTGTTTCCTATAGGGCCAGAACAGTTAGCTTGCTGAGAACAAAAGAACTGTGCTTCCTACACACACGGGCCATATCTAGTTCAACTCTGCTTAGGAAACTAACAAGAACAGTAGCTCCTCTTCAGTCCGATACACTGTAATAGCTGGGAACACACGCGAGTGCTATTTGCACTTTGTATGTCAATGAGAGCGCAATAGTGACTTTCCTTACCAGAAAAGAACTCTTGCTCGTAGGAACAAAAACTGCATGGGATTCAACTCCATTTAGGACTGGGAAACAAATGCTAGCTCGCCTTACATGAAACACACACTGCTTTTGAGAAAAGAGCACTCTTCTACTCTACTGTGTTTCCTATGGGGTCCAAACAGTGAGCTTGCTCAGAACAAAAGAACTGTGCTTCTTACACACATCGACCATATCTAGTTCAACTCTGCTTAGGAAACTGACATGAACAGTAGATCCTCTTCAGTCCAATACACTGTACTTGCTGGGAACAGATGCAAGTGCTATTTGCACTGTGTATGGCAATGGGAGTGCAATAGTGACTCTTCTTACCAGAAAAAAACTCTTGCTCATAGGACCAAAAACTGCATGTGTCTCAACTCCATTTAGGACTGGGAAAGAAACGCTAGCTCGCCTTACAAGAAAAACACTCTGCTTTTGAGAAAAGAGCACTCTTCTACTCTACTGTGTTTCCTACAGGGAAAGAACAGTGAGCTTGCTCAGAACAAAGAACTGTGCTTCCTACACACATGGCCGTATCTAGTTCAATTCTGCTTAGGAACCTGACAAGAACAGTAGATCCTCTTCAGTCCAATACACTGTACATGCTGGGAACAGACGCCAGTGCTATTTGCCCTGTGTAAAACAATGGGAGCACAATAGTGACTCTTCTTACCAGAAAACTACTCTTGCTCGTAGGAACAGAAACTGCATGTGACTCAACTCCATTTAGGACTGGGAAACAAACGCCAGCTCGCCTTACAAGAAACACACTCTGCTTTTGAAAAAAGAGCACTCTTCTACTCTACTGTGTTTCCTATGTGGTCCGAACAGTGAGCTTGCTCAGAACAAAAAAACTGTGCTTCCTCCACACACGGCCATATCTAGTTCAATTCTGCTTAGGAACCTGACATGAACAGTAGATCCTCTTCAGTCAAATACACTGTACTTGCTGGGAACAGACAACAGTGCTATTTGTCCTGTGTATGGCAATGGCAGCACAATAGTGACTCTTCTTACGAGAAAAGAACTCTTGCTCGTAGGACCAGAAACTGCATGGGATTCAACTCCATTTAGGATTGGGAAACAAACGCTCGCTCGCTTTACAAGAAACACACTCTTCTTTTGAGAAAAGAGCACTCTTCTACTCTACTGTGTTTTCTATGGGGTCCAAACAGTGAGCTTGCTCAGAACAAAAGAACTGTGCTTCCTACACACATCGACCATATCTAGTTCAACTCTGCTTTGGAAACTGACAAGAACAGAAGCTGCTCTTCAGTCCAGTACACTTATCTTGCTGGGAACAGACCCGAGTGCTATTTGCATTGTGTATGGCAATTGGAGCACAATAGTGACTTCCTTACCAGCAAACAACTCTTGCTCGTAGGACCAGAAACTGCATGGGATTCAACTCCATTTAGGACTTGGAAACAAACTCTAGCTTGCCTTACAAGAAACACACTCTGCTTTTGAGAAAAGAGCACTCTTCTACTCTAAGTGTTTCCTATAGGGCCAGAACAGTGAGCTTGCTGAGAACAAAAGAACTGTGCTTCCTACACACACGGGCCATATCTAGTTCAACTCTGCTTAGGAAACTAACAAGAACAGTAGCTCCTCTTCAGTCCGATACACTGTAATAGCTGGGAACACACGCGAGAGCTATTTGCACTGTGTATGTCAATGAGAGCGCAATAGTGACTTTCCTTACCAGAAAACAACTCTTGCTCGTAGGACCAGAAACTGCATGTGATTCAACTCCATTTACGACTGGGAAACAAATGCTAGCTCGCCTTACATGAAACACACACTGCTTTTGAGAATAGAGCACTCTTCTACTCTACTGTGTTTCCTATGGGGTCCGAAAAGTGAGCTTGCTCAGAACAAAAGAACTGTGCTTCCTACACACACGGGCCATATCTATTTCAACTCTGCTTAGGAAACTGACTTGAACAGTAGATCCTCTTCAGTCCAATACACTGTACTTGCTGGGAACAGATGCAAGTGCTATTTGCACTGTGTATGGCAATGGGAGTGCAATAGTGACTCTTCTTACCAGAAAACAACTCTTGCTCCTAGGACCAGAAACTGCATGTGTCTCAACTCCATTTAAGACTGGGAAACAAACGCTAGCTCGCCTTACAAGAAAAACACTCTGCTTTTGAGAAAAGAGCACTCTTCTACTCTTCTGTGTTTCCTATAGGGCCAGAACAGTGAGCTTGATCAGAACAAAAGAACTGTGCTTCCTTCACACCGGCCATATCTAGTTCAACTCTGCTTAGGAAACTGACAAGAATAGTAGCTCCTCTTCAGTCCGATACACTGTACTTGCTGGGAATGGACCGAGTGCTATTTGCACTATGTATGGCAATGGGAGCACAATAGTGACTTTTCTTACCAGAAAACAACTCTTGCTCGTAGGACTAGAAACTGCATGTGATTCAACTCCATTTAGGACTGGGAAACAAATGCTAGCTCGCCTTACATGAAACACACTCTGCTTTTGAGAAAAGAGCACTCTTCTACTCTACTGTGTTTCCTATAGGGTCCAAACAGTGAGCTTGCTCAGAACAAAAGAACTGTGCTTCCTACACACGGACCATATCTAGTTCAACTCTGCTTAGGGAACTGACAGTACAGTAGCTCCTATTCAGTCCATTACACTGTACTTCCTGGGAACACACGCGAGTGCTATTTATAATGTGTATGGCAATGGGAGCGCAATAGTGACTTTCCTTACCAGAAAACAACTCTTGCTCGTAGGACCAGAAACTGCATGTGATTCAACTCCATTTAGAACTAGGAAACATACGCTAGCTCGCCTTACAAGAAATACACTCTGCTTTTGAGAAAAGAGCACTGCTGTGGGATATATGGCAAATGTGTTGCTAATTAATCAATAAAACATTGATTGGCCGTTGGCTAGGCAGGAAGTGTAGGCGGGGCAAGGAGGAGAATAAAGCAGGGAAGTGGAAGGCTGAGAGAGAGACACTGCCAGCCGCCATCAGGACAAGGAAGATGTAAGGTACCAGTAAGCCATGAGCCATGTGGCAAAGTAAAAATTAATAGAAATCTGCTAAATATAAGAGTAAGAGCTAGACAATAACAGGCCTTAGCTAATGGCCAAGCAGTTTAAATAATGTAAGAGTCTTTGTGTTTATTTTATAAGTGGGCTCTGAGACTGGCGGGACTTGGTGGTGGGAGCTGGAGAGAAATTCTCCAGCAACAAATGGCGTCCAATGTGTTGGCAAGAGTTTCCACTTAAAAACTGAGAAAAAAGATTCTAAAACGGAGCTAAAAACAGCTCCTAGTTGTCTCTTTCAAGCTAGTGGCAGCCTGCGTGTTTGAGCTACTATGGCGGGTTCCTGGCGTGCATGCTTGACCTGCAGTATGGCGGGAATGAGGCCTCTGCAAGTGGCACATTAAGCTGTGTGGTGGATTTAGCCTTTGCTAGTACAAAACAAAACAAAACAAAAAAAAAGAGATTTCTGGGCTACACGCTGCTTTGATAGAAGCAGAGACCCACTATTTCTGAGAGTTGATGGCTCCCAGAGCTGGCGGAAAACGTAGCCATGTTGGGAATCTGAGGTGGGCGGAGCCAGCAGCCACAGCTGCTGCAGTTTAAAGCAATAGATTCACAATAAGACAAATTCAGATGTAATAGTTTACAATGTGTGTAAAAGATATGTAGGCTTGAAAGAGACAAAAATGGTGATATATAGAGTTACAGAAACAAATACATAGTTTTAAAAAATAAAGTCATTAAAGAGACAGTAAAGGTAGTATAAAAAATAAGCCACGTAGAAATGGATATTACACAGAGAATCTGGATTGTGTTGTCGTTGGGACTTTTAACTGCAGAAAAACATTTGATTGTAAAAGCTGTAGAGTTATGCCAAAATGTATATTTTAAAGATACCTTGACTTCAAAATTTGGATGTAAGGATATGTTGCTTTGGAAAAGAGTCTCTTTTGTTTCCACAGAAAGACAGAGGCTATGGATTTGTTCAAGATTAAGATACATCAGGTTTGACCAGCCAAGACCCCCTGAAGGTCTCCGATGACACCATGGCCCAGATGATCCAACATCCAGAATGGTTTAAAGGCATCTGGCTCAGATGATACAGCCTCATGGACTATTCCATAATTCTAAATTTTTTTTGTTCCCCCACAAGATACAGCGCCCCCTTCCAGCAGGAAGTAGTAAGAGAAGCTACGCCCAAATTCCCAAATTATATGTAATTTTACTTTGTTAAGGTTAAAACCTTTCTTTTTGAAAAAAAAAAGGGGGAAGTGCTGTGGGATGTATGGCAAATGTGTTGCTAATTAATCAATAAAACACTGATTGGCCGTTGGCTAGGCAGGAAGTGTAGGCGGGGCAAGGAGGAGAATAAAGCGGGGAAGTGGAAGGCTGAGAGAGAGACACTGCCAGCCGCCATCAGGACAAGGAAGATGTAAGGTACCAGTAAGCCATGAGCCATGTGGCAAATTAAAGATTAATAGAAATGGGCTAAATATAAGAGTAAGAGCTAGACAATAACAGGCCTGAGCTAATAGCCAAGCAGTTTAAATAATGTAAGAGTCTGTGTGTTTATTTTATAAGTGGGCTCTGAGACTGGCGGGACTTGGTGGTGGGAGCTGGAGAGAAATTCTACAGCAACAGAGCACGCTTCTACTCTACTGTGTTTCCTATGGGGTCCAAACAGTGAGCTTGCTCAGAACAAAAGAACTGTGCTTCCTACACACATGGACCATATCTAGTTCAACTCTGCTTAGGAAACTGACAAGAACAGTAGCTCCTATTCAGTCCAATACACTGTACTTGCTGGGAACAGACGCGAATGCTATTTGCACTGTGTATGGAATTTGGAGCGCAATAGTGACTCTTCTTACCAGAAAACAACTCTTGCTCGTAGGAACAAAAACTGCCTGTGACTCAACTCCATTTATGACTGGGAAACAAACACTAGCTCGCCTTACAAGAAACACACTCTGCTTTAGAGAAAAGAGCACTCTTCTACTCTACTGTGTTTCCTATAGGGCCAGAACAGTGAGCTTGCTCAGAACAAGAGAACTGTGCTTCCTACACACACGGGAAATATCTCGTTCAACTCTGCTTAGGAAACTGACAAGAACAGTAGCTCCTCTTCAGTCCGATACACTGTACTTGCTGGGAACAGACGCGAGTGCTATTTGCACTGTGTATGGCAGTGGGAACACAATAGTGACTTTCCTTACCAGAAAACAACTCTTGCTCGTAGGACAAGAAACTGCATGTGATTCAACTCCATTTAGGACTGGGAAACAAACGCTAGCTCCCCTTACAAGAAACACACTCTGCTTTTGAGAAAAGAGCACTCTTCTACTCTAATGTGTTTCCTATAGGGAAAGAACAGTGAGATTGCTCAGAACAAAGAACTGTGCTTCCTACACACATGGCCGTATCTAGTTCAATTCTGCTTAGAACCTGACAAGAACAGTAGATCCTCTTCAGTCCAATACACGGTACATGCCGGGAACAGACGCCAGTGCTATTTGCCCTGTGTAAAACAATGGGAGCACAATAGTGACTCTTCTTACCAGAAAACAACTCTTGCTCGTAGGACCAGAAACTGCATGTGATTCAACTCCATTTAGGACTGGGAAACAAACGCTAGATCGCCTTACAAGAAACAAACTCTGCTTCTGAGAAAAGAGCACTCTTCCACTCTTCTGTGTTTCCTATAGGGCCAGAACAGTGAGCTTGCTCAGAACAAAAGAACTGTGCTTTCTACACGCACGGGCCATATCTAGTTCAACTCTGCTTAGGAAACTGACAAGAACAGTAGCTCCTCTTCAGTCCAATACACTGTACTTGCTGGGAATAGACATGAGTGCTATTTGCACTGTTTATGACAAAGGGAGAAAAATAGTGACTTTCCTTTCCAGAAAACATCCCTTGTTGGTTGGACCAGAAACTGCATGTGATTCAACTCCATTTTGGACTGGGAAACACACGCTAGCTCGCCTTACAAGAAACACATTCTGCTTTTGAGAAAAGAGCACTCTTCTATTCTACTGTATTTCCTATGAGGTCCGAATAGTGAGCTTGCTCAGAACAAAAGAACTGTGTTTCCTACACACACGGGCCATATCTAGTTCAACTCTGGTTAGGAAACTGACAAGAGCAGTAGCTCCTCTTCAGTCCAATACACTGTACTTGCTGGGAACAGACGCGAGTGCTATTTGCACTGTGTATGGCATTGGAACACAATAGTGACTTGTCTTACCAGAAAACAACTCTTGCTCGTAGGACAAAAAACTGCATGTGACTGAACTCCATTTAGGACTGGGAAACAAATGCTAGCTCGACTTCCAAGAAACACATTCTGCTTTTGAGAAAAGAGCACTCTTCTACTCTACTGTGTTTCCTATGTGTTCCGAACAGTGAGCTTGCTCAGAACAAAAAAACTGTGCTTCCTACACACACGGCCATATCTAGTTCAACTCTGCTTAGGAAACTGACAAGAACATTAGCTCCTCTTCCTTCCAATACACTGTACTTGCAGGGAACGGACGCGAGTGCTATTTGCACTGTGTATGGCAATTGGAGCACAATAGTGACTTGTCTTACCAGAAAACAACTCTTGCTCGTTGGACAAAAAACTGCATGTGACTCAACTCCATTTAGGACTGGGAAACAAACGCTAGCTCGACTTCCAAGAAACACACTCTGCTTTTGAGAAAAGAGCACTCTTCTACTCTACTGTGTTTCCTATAGAGCCAGAAGAGTGAACTTGCTCAGAACATTAGAACTGTGCTTACTACACACACGGCCATATCTAGTTCAATTCTGCTTAGGAACCTGACAAGAACAGTAGATCCTCTTCTGTACATTACACTGTACTTGCTGGGAACAGACGCCAGTGCTATTTGTCCTGTGTATGGCAATGGCAGCGCAATAGTGACTCTTCTTACGATAAAACAACCCTTGCTCGTAGGACCAGAAACTGCATGTGATTCATCTCCATTTAGGACTGGGAAACAAACGCTAGCTCGCCTTACAAGAAACACACTCTGCTTTAGGGAAAAGAGCACTCTTCTACTCTATTGTGTTTCCTATAGGGCCAGAACAGTGAGCTTTCTCAGAACAAAAGAACTGTGCTTCCTACACACGGGCCATAACTAGTTCAACTCTGCTTAGAAAACTGACAAGAACAGTAGCTCCTCTTCAGTCCGTTACACTGTACTTGCTGGGAACAGACGCGAGTGCTATTTGCACTGTGTATGGCTTGGGAGCGCAATAGTGACTTTCCTTACCAGAAAACAACTCTTGCTCGTACGACCAGAAACTGCATGTGATTCAACTCCATTTAGGACTGGGAAACAAACGCTAGCTCGCCTTACAAGAAACACACTCTGTTTTTGAGAAAAGAGCACTCTTCTACTCTACTGTGTTTCCTATGGGGTCCGAACAGTGAGCTTGCTCAGAACAAAAGAACTGTGCTTTCTACACACACGGGCCATATCTAGTTCAACTCTGCTTAGGAAACAAACAAGAACAGTAGCTCCTCTTCAGTCCGATACACTGTACTTGCGGGGAACAGACGCGAGTGCTATTTGCACTGTGTTTGGCATTGGAGCACAATAGTGACTCGTCTTACCAGAAAACAACTCTTGCTCGTAGGACAAAAAAATGCATGTGACTCAACTCCATTTAGGACTGGGAAACAAACGCTAGCTCGACTTACAAGAAACACACTCTGGTTTTGAGAAAAGAGCATTCTTCTACTCTACTGTGTTTCCTATGTGGTCCGAACAGTGAGCTTGCTCAGAACAAAAGAACTGTGCTTCCTACACACACGGCCATATCTAGTTCAATTCTGCTTAGGAACCTGACAAGAACAGTAGATCCTCTATAGTCCAATACACTGTACTTGCTGGGAACAAACGCCAGTGTTATTTGTCCTGTGTATTGCAATGCCAGCGCAATAGTGACTCTTCTTACCAGAAAACAACTCTTGCTTGTAGGACCAGAAACTGCATGTGATTCAACTCCATTTAAGACTGGGAAACAAAAGCTGGCTCACCTTACAAGAAACACACTCTGCTTTGGAGAAAAGAGCACTCTTCTACTCTACTGTGTTTCCTATAGGGCCAGAACAGTGAGCTTGCTCAGAACAAAAGAACTGTGATTCCTACACACGGGCCATATCTAGTTCAACTCTGCTCAGGAAACTGACAAGAACAGTAGCACCTCTTCAGTCCGATACACTGTACTTGCTGGGAACAGACGCGAGTGCTATTTGCACTGTGTATGGCAATGGGAGCGCAATAGTGACTTTCCTTACCAGAAAACAACTCTTGCTCGTAAGACCAGAAACTGCATGTGATTCAACTCCATTTATTACTGGGAAACAAATGCTAGCTCGCCTTACATGAAACACACTGTGCTTTTGAGAAAAGAGCACTCTTCTACTCTACTGTGTTTCCTAAGGGGTCTGAACAGTGAGCTTGCTCAGAACAAAAGAACTGTGCTTCCTACACACATGGGCCATATCTAGTTCAACTCTGCTTAGGAAACAAACAAGAACAATAGCTCCTCTTCCTTCCAATACACTGTACTTGCAGGGAACAGACGCGAGTGCTATTTGCACTGTGTATGGCAATTGGAGCACAATAGTGACTTGTCTTACCAGAAAACAACTCTTGCTCGTAGGACAAAAAATTGCATGTGACTCAACTCCATTTAGGACTAGGAAACAAACGCTAGCTCGACTTCCAAGAAACACACTCTGCTTTTGAGAAAAGAGCACTCTTCTACTCTATTGTGTTTCCTATAGAGCCAAAAGATTGAACTTGCTCAGAACATTAGAACTGTGCTTCCTACACACACGGCAATATCTAGTTGAATTCTGCTTAGGAACCTCACAAGAACAGTAGATCCTCTTCTGTACAATACACTGTACTTGGTGGGAACAGACGCCAGGGCTATTTGTCCTGTGTATGGCAATGGCAGTGCAATAGTGACTCTTCTTACCATAAAACAACTCTTGCTCGTAGGACTAGAAACTGCATGTGATTCAACTCCATTTAGGACTGGGAAACAAACGCTAGCTCACCTTACAAGAAACAAACGCTGCTTTAGAGAAAAGAGCACTCTTCTACTCTACTGTGTTTCCTATAGGGCCAGAACAGTGAGCTTGCTCAGAACAAAAGCACTGTGCTTCCTACACACAGGGCCATATCTCGTTCAACTCTGCTTAGGAAACTGACAAGAACAGTAGCACCTCTTCAGTCCGATACACTGTACTCGCTGGGAACAGACGCGAGTGCTATTTGCACTGTGTATGGCAATGGGAGCGCAATAGTGACTTTCCTTACCAGAAAACAACTCTTGCTCGTAAGACCAGAAACTGCATGTGATTCAACTCCATTTAGGACTGGGAAACAAATGCTAGCTCGCCTTACATGAAACACACTCTGCTTTTGCGAAAAGAGCACTCTTCTACTCTGCTGTGTTTCTTAAGGGGTCCGAACAGTGAGCTTGCTCAGAACAAAAGAACTGTGCTTCCTACACACATGGGCCATATCTAGTTCAACTCTGCTTAGGAAACTGAAAAGAACAATAGCTCCTCTTCCTTCAAATACACTGTACTTGCAGGGAACAGAAGCGAGTGCTATTTGTACTGTGTATGGCAATTGGAGCACAATAGTGACTTGTCTTACCAAAAAACAACTCTTGCTCGTAGGACAAAAAACTGCATGTGACTCAACTCCATTTAGGACTGGGAAACAAACGCTAGCTCAACTTCCAAGAAACACACTCTGCTTTTGAGAAAAGAGCACTCTTCTACTCTACTGTGTTTCCTATGTGTTCCGAACAATGAGCTTGCTCAGAACAAAAAAACTGTGCTTCCTACACACACGGCCATATCTAGTTCAAGTCTGCTTAGGAACCTGACAAGAACAGTAGATCCTCTTCAGTCCAATACACTGTACTTGCTGGGAACAGACGCCAGTGCTATTTGTCCTGTGTATGGCAATGGCAGCGCAATAGTGACTCTTCTTACCAGAAAACAACTCTTGCTTGTAGGACCAGAAACTGCATGTGATTCAACTCCATTTAGGACTAGGAATAAATGCTAGCTCGCCTTACAAAAACACACTCTGCTTTTGGGAAAAGAGCACTCTTCTACTCTACTGTGTTTCCAATAGGGCCAGAACAGTGAGCTTGTTCAGAACATAAGAACTGTGCTTCCTACACACACGGGCCATATCTAGTTCAACTCTGCTTAGGAAAGTGACAAGAACAGTAGCTACTCTTCAGTCCGATACACTGTACTTGCTGGGAATAGACGCGAGAGCTATTTGCACTATGAATGGCAAGGGGAGCGCAATAGTGACTTTCCTTACCAGAAAACAACTCTTGCTCTTAGGACCAGAAACTGCATGAGATTCAACTCCATTTAGGACTGGGAAACAAACGCTAGCTCGCCTTACAAGAAACACACTCTGCTTTTGAGAAAAGAGCACTCTTCTACTCTACTTTGTTTCTTATGGTGTCCGAACAGTGAGCTTGCTCAGAACAAAAGAACTGTGCTTCGTACACACACGGCCATATCTAGTTCAAATCTGGTTAGGAACCTGATAAGAACAGTAGATCCTCTTCAGTCCAATACACTGTACTTGCGGGGAATAGACGCGAGTGCTTTTTGCACTGTGTATGGCATTGGAACACAATAGTGACTTGTCTTACCAGAAAACAACTCTTGCTCGTAGGACAAAAAACTGCATGTGACTGAACTCCATTTAGGACTGGGAAACAAATGCTAGCTCGACTTCCAAGAAACACATTCTGCTTTTGAGAAAAGAGCACTCTTCTACTCTACTGTTTTTCCTATGTGTTCCGAACAGTGAGCTTGCTCAGAACAAAAAAACTGTGCTTCCTACACACACGGCCATATCTAGTTCAAGTCTGCTTAGGAACCTGACAAGAACAGTAGATCCTCTTCAGTCCAATACACTGTACTTGCTGGGAACAAACGCCAGTGCTATTTGTCCTGTGTATGGCAATGGCAGCGCAATAGTGACTCTTCTTACCAGAAAACAACCCTTGCTCGTAGGACGAGAAACTGCATGTGATTCCACTCCATTTAGGACTGGGAAACAAATGCTAGCTCACCTTACATGAAACACACTCTGCTTTTGAGAAAAGAGCAATCTTCTACTCTACTGTGTTTCCTATTGGCTCCGAACAGTGAGCTTGCTTAGAACAAAAGAACTGTGCTTCCTACACACACAGGCCATATCTAGTTCAACTCTACTTAGGCAACTGACAAGAACAGTAGCTCCTCTTCAGTCCGATACACTGTACTTGCTGGGAACAGACACGAGTGCTATTTGCACTGTGTATGGCAATTGGAGCACAATAGTGACTCGTCTTACCAGAAAAAAACTCTTGCTCGTAGGACAAAAAACTGCATGTGACTCAACTCCATTTAGGACTGTGAAACAAATGCTAGCTCGCCTAACAAGAAACACACTCTGCTTTTGAGAAAAGAGCACTCTTCTACTCTACTGTGTTTCCTATAGGGCCAGAACAATGAGCTTGCTCAGAACAAAAGAACTGTGCTTCCTACACACGGGCCATAACTAGTTCAACTCTGCTTAGGAAACTGACAAGAACAGTAGCTCCTCTTCAGTCTGCTACACTGTAATTGCTGGGAACAGACGCGAGTGCTATTTGCACTGTGTATGGCAATGGGAGTGCAATAGTGACTTTCCTTACCAGAAAACAACTCTTGCTCGTAGGACCAGAAACTGCATGTGATTCAACTCCATTTAGGACTGGGAAACAAATGCTAGCTCGCCTTACAAGAAACACACTCTGCTTTTGAGAAAAGAGCACTCTTCTACTCTACTGTGTTTCCTATGGGGTCCGAACAGTGAGCTTGCTCAGAACAAAAGAACTGTGCTTTCTACACACACGGGCCATATCTAATTAAACTCTGCTTAGGAAACAAACAAGAACAGTAGCTCCTCTTCAGTCCAATACACTGTACTTGCGGGGAACAGACGCGAGTGCTATTTGCACTGTGTATGGCATTGGAGCACAATAGTGACTTGTCTTACCAGAAAATAAATCTTCCTCATTGCACAAAAAACTGCATGTGACTCAACTCCATTTAAGACTGGGAAACAAACGCTAGCTCGACTTCCAAGAAACACACTCTGCTTTTGAGAAAAGAGCACTCTTCTACTCCACTGTGTTTCCTATGTGTTCCGAACAGTGAGCTTGCTCAGAACAAAAAAACTGTGCTTCCTACACACACGGCCATATCTAGTTCAAGTCTGCTTAGGAACCTGACAAGAACAGTAGATCCTCTTCAATCCAATACACTGTACTTGCTGGGAACACACACCAGTGCTATTTGTCCTGTGTATGGCAATGGCAGTGCAATAGTGACTCTTCTTACCAGAAAACAACTCTTGCTTGTAGGACCAGAAACTGCATGTGATTCAACTCCATTTAGGACTAGGAAACAAACGCTAGCTCGCCTTACAAAAACACACTCTGCTTTTGAGAAAAGAGCACTCTTCTACTCTACTGTGTTTCCAATAGGGCCAGAACAGTGAGCTTGTTCAGAACATAAGAACTGTGCTTCCTACACACACGGGCCATATCTAGTTCAACTCTGCTTAGGAAACTGACAAGAACAGTAGCTCCTCTTCAGACCGATACACTGTACTTGCTGGGAATAGACGCGAGAGCTATTTCCACTATGTATGGCAAGAGGAGCGCAATAGTGACTTTCCTTACCAGAAAACAACTCTTGCTCTTAGGACCAGAACCTGCATGAGATTCAACTCCATTTAGGACTGGGAAACAAACGCTAGCTCGCCTTAAAAGAAACACACTCTGCTTTTGAGAAAAGAGCACTCTTCTACTCTACTGTGTTTCCTATGATGTCTGAACAGTGAGCTTGCTCAGAACAAAAGAACTGTGCTTCCTACACACACGACTATATCTAGTTCAATTCTGGTTCGGAACCTGACAAGAACAGTAGATCCTCTTCAGTCCAATACACTGTACTTGCGGGGAACAGACGCGAGTGCTATTTGCACTGTGTATGGCATTGGAGCACAATAGTGACTTGTCCTACCAGAAAACAACTCTTGCTCGTAGGACAAAAAACTGCATGTGACTCAACTCCATTTAGGACTGGGAAACAAACGCTAGCTCGACTTCCAAGAAACACACTCTGCTTTTGAGAAAAGAGCACTCTTCTACTCTACTGTGTTCCCTATGTGTTCTGAACAGTGAGCTTGCTCAGAACAAAAAAACTTTGCTTCCTATACACACGGCCATATCTAGTTCAAGTCTGCTTAGGAACCTGACAAGAACAGTAGATCCTCTTCAGTCCAATACACTGTACTTGCTGGGAACAAACGCCAGTGCTATTTGTCCTGTGTGTGGCAATGGCAGCGCAATAGTGACTCTTCTTACCAGAAAACAACCCTTGCTCGTAGGACCATAAACTGCATGTGATTCAACTCCATTTAGGACTGGGAAACAAATGCTAGCTCGCCTTACATGAAACACACTCTGCTTTTGAGAAAAGAGCACTCTTCTACTCTACTGTGCTTCCTATGGGGTCCGAACAGTGAGCCTGCTCAGAACAAAAGAACTGTGCTTCCTACATACACAACCATATCTAGTTCAATTCTGCTTAGGAACCTGACAAGAACAGTAGATCCTCTTCAGTCCAATACACTGTACTTGCTGGGAACAGACGCCAGTGCAATTTGTCCTGTGTATGGCAATGGCAGCGAAATAGTGACTCTTCTTACTATAAAACAACTCTTGCTCGTAGGACCAGAAACTGCATGTGATTCAACTCCATTTAGGACTGGGAAACAAAAGCTAGCTCACTTTATAGGAAACACACTCTGCTTTTGTGGAAAGAGCACTCTTCTACTCTACTGTGTTTCCTATAGGGCCAGAACAGTGAGCTTGCTCAGAACAAAAGAACTGTGCTTCCTACACACGGGCCATATTTAGTTCAACTCTGCTTAGGAAACTGACAAGAACAGCAGCTCCTCTTCAGTCCGATACACAGTACATGCTGGGAAAAGACGGAAGTGCTATTTGCCTTGTGCAGGGCAATGGGAGCGCAATAGAGACTTTCCTTACCACAAAACAACTCTTGTTCGTAGGACCAGAAACTGCATGGGATTCAACTCCATTTAGGACTAGGAAACAAACGCTAGCTTGCCTTACAAAAACACACTCTGCTTTTGAGAAAAGAGCATGCTTCTACTCTACTGTGTTTCCTATAGGGCCAGAAAAGTGAGCTTGCTCAGAACATAAGAACTGTGCTTCCTACACACACGGGCCATATCATGTTCAACTCTGCTTAGGAAACTGACAAGAACAGTAGCTCCTCTTCAGTCCGATACACTGTACTTGCTGGGAACAGACGCAGGAGCTATTTGCACTGTGTATGGCAAGGTGAGCACAATATTGAATTTCCTTACCAGAAAACAACTCTTGCTCTTAGGACCAGAAACTGCATGTGATTCAACTCCATTTAGGACTGGGAAACAAATGCTAGCTCGCCTTACAAGAAACACACTCTGCTTTTGAGAAAAGAGCACTCTTCTACTCTACTGTGTTTCCTATGGTGTCCGAACAGTGAGCTTGCTCAGAACAAAAGAACTGTGCTTCCTACACACACGGGCCATATCTAGTTCAACTCTGCTTAGGAAACTGAGAAGAACAGTAGCTCCTCTTCAGTCCAAGACACTGTACTTTCAGGGAACAGACGCGAGTGCTATTTGCACTGTGTATGGCAATTGGAGCACAATAGTGACTCGTCTTACCAGAAAACAACTCTTGTACTTAGGACAAAAAACTGCATGTGACTCAACTCCATTTAGGACTGGGAAACAAACGCTAGCTCGCCTTACAAGAAACACACCCTGCATTTGAGGAAAGAGCACTCTTCTACACTACTGTGTTTCCTTTTGGGTGTGAACAGTGAGCTTGCTCAGAACAAAAGGACTGTGCTTCCTACACACAGGGCCATAACTAGTTCAATTCTGCTTAGGAACCTGACAAGAACAGTAGATCCTCTTCAGTCCGGTACACTGTACTTGCTGGGAACAGACGCGAGTGCTATTTGCACTGTGTATGGCAATGGCAGTGCAATAGTGACTCTTCTTACCAGAAAACAACTCTTGCTTGTAGGACCAGAAACTGCATGTGATTCAACTCCATTTAGGACTAGGAAACAAACGCTAGCTCGCCTTACAAAAACACACTCTGCTTTTGAGAAAAGAGCACTCTTCTACTCTACTGTGTTTCCAATAGGGCCAGAACAGTGAGCTTGTTCAGAACATAAGAACTGTGCTTCCTACACACACGGGCCATATCTAGTTCAACTCTGCTTAGGAAACTGACAAGAACAGTAGCTCCTCTTCAGACCGATACACTGTACTTGCTGGGAATAGACGCGAGAGCTATTTCCACTATGTATGGCAAGAGGAGCGCAATAGTGACTTTCCTTACCAGAAAACAACTCTTGCTCTTAGGACCAGAACCTGCATGAGATTCAACTCCATTTAGGACGGGGAAACAAACGCTAGCTCGCCTTAAAAGAAACACACTCTGCTTTCGAGAAAAGAGCACTCTTCTACTCTACTGTGTTTCCTATGATGTCTGAACAGTGAGCTTGCTCAGAACAAAAGAACTGTGCTTCCTACACACACGACTATCTCTAGTTCAATTCTGGTTCGGAACCTGACAAGAACAGTAGATCCTCTTCAGTCCAATACACTGTACTTGCGGGGAACAGACGCGAGTGCTATTTGCACTGTGTATGGCATTGGAGCACAATAGTGACTTGTCCTACCAGAAAACAACTCTTGCTCGTAGGACAAAAAACTGCATGTGACTCAACTCCATTTAGGACTGGGAAACAAACGCTAGCTCGACTTCCAAGAAACACACTCTGCTTTTGAGAAAAGAGCACTCTTCTACTCTACTGTGCTTCCTATGGGGTCCGAACAGTGAGCCTGCTCAGAACAAAAGAACTGTGCTTCCTACATACACGACCATATCTAGTTCAATTCTGCTTAGGAACCTGACAAGAACAGTAGATCCTCTTCAGTCCAATACACTGTACTTGCTGGGAACAGACGCCAGTGCAATTTGTCCTGTGTATGGCAATGGCAGCGAAATAGTGACTCTTCTTACTATAAAACAACTCTTGCTCGTAGGACCAGAAACTGCATGTGATTCAACTCCATTTAGGACTGGGAAACAAAAGCTAGCTCACTTTATAGGAAACACACTCTGCTTTTGTGGAAAGAGCACTCTTTTACTCTACTGTGTTTCCTATAGGGCCAGAACAGTGAGCTTGCTCAGAACAAAAGAACTGTGCTTCCTACACACGGGCCATATTTAGTTCAACTCTGCTTAGGAAACTGACAAGAACAGTAGCTCCTCTTCAGTCCGATACACAGTACATGCTGGGAAAAGACGGAAGTGCTATTTGCCTTGTGCAGGGCAATGGGAGCGCAATAGAGACTTTCCTTACCAGAAAACAACTCTTGTTTGTAGGACCAGAAACTGCATGGGATTCAACTCCATTTAGGACTAGGAAACAAACGCTAGCTTGCCTTACAAAAACACACTCTGCTTTTGAGAAAAGAGCACGCTTCTACTCTACTGTGTTTCCTATAGGGCCAGAAAAGTGAGCTTGCTCAGAACATAAGAACTGTGCTTCCTACACACACGGGCCATATCATGTTCAACTCTGCTTAGGAAACTGACAAGAACAGTAGCTCCTCTTCAGTCCGATACACTGTACTTGCTGGGAACAGACGCAGGAGCTATTTGCACTGTGTATGGCAAGGGGAGCACAATATTGAATTTCCTTACCAGAAAACAACTCTTGCTCTTAGGACCAGAAACTGCATGTGATTCAACTCCATTTAGGACTGGGAAACAAATGCTAGCTCGCCTTACAAGAAACACACTCTGCTTTTGAGAAAAGAGCACTCTTCTACTCTACTGTGTTTCCTATGGTGTCCGAACAGTGAGCTTGCTCAGAACAAAAGAACTGTGCTTCCTACACACACGGGCCATATCTAGTTCAACTCTGCTTAGGAAACTGAGAAGAACAGTAGCTCCTCTTCAGTCCAAGACACTGTACTTTCAGGGAACAGACGCGAGTGCTATTTGCACTGTGTATGGCAATTGGAGCACAATAGTGACTCGTCTTACCAGAAAACAACTCTTGTACTTAGGACAAAAAACTGCATGTGACTCAACTCCATTTAGGACTGGGAAACAAACGCTAGCTCGCCTTACAAGAAACACACCCTGCATTTCAGGAAAGAGCACTCTTCTACACTACTGTGTTTCCTTTTGGGTGTGAACAGTGAGCTTGCTCAGAACAAAAGGACTGTGCTTCCTACACACAGGGCCATAACTAGTTCAATTCTGCTTAGGAACCTGACAAGAACAGTAGATATTCTTCAGTCCGGTACACTGTACTTGCTGGGAACAGACGCGAGTGCTATTTGCACTGTGTATGGCAATGGGAGCGCAATAGTGACTTTCCTTACCAGAAAACAACTCTTGCTCGTAGGACCAGAAACTGCATGTGATTCAACTCCATTTAGGACTGGGAAACAAATGCTAGCTCGCCTTACATGAAACACACTCTGCTTTTGAGAAAAGGGCACTCTTCTACTCTACTGTGCTTCCTATGGGGTCCGAACAGTGAGCTTGCTCAGAACAAAAGAACTGTGCTTCCTACACACACGGGCCATATCTAGTTCAACTCTGCTTAGGAACCTGAGAAGAACAGTAGCTCCTCTTCAGTCCAATACACTGTACTTGCTGGGAACAGACAGGAGGGCTATTTGCACTGTGTATGGCAATGGGAGCACAATAGTTACTTTCCTTACCAGAAAACAACTCTTGCTCGTAGGACCAGAAACTGCATGTGACTCAACTCCATTTAGGACTGGGAAACAAACGCTAGCTCGCCTTACAAGAAACACACTCTGCTTTTGAGAAAATAGCAATCTTCTACTCTACTGTGTTTCCTATGGGGTCCGAACAGTGAGCCTGCTCAGAACAAAAGAACTGTGCTTCCTACTTACACGACCATATCTAGTTCAATTCTGCTTAGGAACCTGACAAGAACAGTAGATCCTCTTCAGTCCAGTACACTGTACTTGCTGGGAACAGACGCCAGTGCTATTTGTCCTGTGTATGGCAATGGCAGCGCAATAGTGACTCTTCTTACTATAAAACAACTCTTGCTCCTAGGACCAGAAACTGCATGTGATTCAACTCCATTTAGGACTGGGAAACAAAAGCTAGCTCACCTTACAAGAAACACACTCTGCTTTTGTGGAAAGAGCACTCTTCTACTCTACTGTGTTTCCTATATGGCCATAACAGTGAGCTTGTTCAGAACAAAAGAACTGTGCTTCCTACACACGGGCCATAACTAGTTCAACTCTGCTTAGGAAACTGACAAGAACAGTAGCTCCTCTTCAGTCCGAAACACTGTACTTGCTGGGAACTGACGCGAGTGCTATTTGCACTGTGTATGGCAATGGGAGCGCAATAGTGACTTTCCTTACCAGAAAACAACTATTGCTCATAGAACCAGAAACTGCATGTGATTCAAATCCATTTAGGACTGGGATACAAATGCTAGCTCGCCTTACATGAAACACACTCTGCTTTTGAGAAAAGAGCACTCTTCTATTCTACTGTGCTTCCTATGGGGTCAAAACAGGGGGCTTGCTCAGAACAAAAGAACTGTGCTTCCTACACACACGGGCCATATCTAGTTCAACTCTGCTTAGGAAACTGAGAAGAGCAATAGCTCCTCTTCAGTCCAAGACACTGTACTTTCGGGGAACAGACGCGAGTGCTATTTGCACTGTGTATGGCAATTGGAGCACAATAGTGACTCGCCTTACCAGAAAACAACTCTTGCTCGTAGGACAAAAACTGCATGTGACTCAACTCCATTTAGGACTGGGAAACAAACGCTAGCTCACCTTACAAGAAACACACTCTGCTTTTGAGAAAAGAGCACTCTTCTACTCTACTGTGTTTCCTATGGGGCCAGAACAGTGAGCTTGCTCAGAACAAAAGAACTGTGCTTCCTACACATGGGCCATATCTAGTTCAACTCTGCTTAGGAAACTGACAAGAACAGTAGCTCCTCTTCAGTCCGGTACACTGTGCTTGCTGGGAACAGACGCGAGTGCTCTTTGCCTTGTGTAGGGCAATGGGAGCGCAATAATGACTTTCCTTACCAGAAAAAAACTCTTGTTCGTAGGGCCAGAAACTGCATGTAATTCAACTCCATTTAGGACTAGGAAACAAACGCTAGCTCGCCTTACAAAAACACACTGTGCTTTTGAGAAAAGAGCACTCTTCTACTCTACTGTGTTTCCTATGTGTTCCAAACAGTGAGCGTGCTCAGAACAAAAAAACTGTGCTTCCTACACACACGGCCATATCTAGTTCAAGTCTGCTTAGGAACCTGACAAGAACAGTAGATCCTCTTCAGTCCAATACACTATACTTGCTGGGATCAGACGCCAGTGCTATTTGTCCTGTGTATGGCAATGGCAGCGCAATAGTGACTCTTCTTACCAGAAAACAACTCTTGCTCGTAGGACCAGAAACTGCATGTGATTCCACTCAATTTAAAACTGGGAAACAAACTCTAGCTCGCTTTACAAGAAACACACTCTGCTTTTGAGAAAAGAGCACTCTTCTACTCTACTGTGTTTCCTATAGGGCCAGAACAGTGAACTTGCTCAGAAAAAAAGAACTGTACTTCCTACACACACGGGCCATATCTAGTTCAACTCTGCTTAGGAAACTGACAAGAACAGTAGCTCCTATTCAGTCCAATACACTGTACTTGCTGGGAAAAGACGCGAGTGCTATTTGCCTTGTATAGGGCAATGGGAGCGCAATAGTGACTTTCCTTACCAGAAAAAAAACTCTTGATCGTAGGACCAGAAACTGCATGTGATTCAACTCCATTTAGGACTAGGAAACAAACGCTAGCTCGCCTTACAAAAACACACTCTGCTTTTGAGAAAAGAGCACTCTTCTACTCTACTGTGTTTCCTATAGGGCCAGAACAGTGAGCTTGCTCAGAACAAAAGAACAGTGCTTCCTACACACACGGCCATATCTAGTTCAACTCTGCTTAGGAAAAAAACAAGAACAGTAGCTCCTCTTCAGTCCAATACACTGTACATGCGGGGAACAGACGCGAGTGCTATTTGCACTGTGTATGGCAATTGGAGCACAATAGTGACTTGTCTTACGAGAAAACAACTCTTGCTCGTAGGACAAAAAACTGCATGTGTGTCAACTCCATTGAGGACTGGGAAACAAACGCTAGCTCGACTTCCAAGAAACACACTCTGCTTTTGAGAAAAGAGCACTCTTCTACTCTACTGTGTTCCCTATGTGTTCCTGAACAGTGAGCTTGCTCAGAACAAAAAAACTGTGCTTCCTATACACACGGCCATATCTAGTTCAAGTCTGCTTAGGAACCTGACAAGAACAGTAGATCCTCTTCAGTCCAATACACTGTACTTGCTGGGAACAAACGCCAGTGCTATTTGTCCTGTGTATGGCAATGGCAGCGCAATAGTGACTCTTCTTACCAGAAAACAACCCTTGCTCGTAGGACGAGAAACTGCATGTGATTCACTCCATTTAGGACTGGGAAACAAATGCTAGCTCACCTTACATGAAACACACTCTGCTTTTGAGAAAAGAGCAATCTTCTACTCTACTGTGTTTCCTATTGGCTCCGAACAGTGAGCTTGCTTAGAACAAAAGAACTGTGCTTCCTACACACACAGGCCATATCTAGTTCAACTCTACTTAGGCAACTGACAAGAACAGTAGCTCCTCTTCAGTCCGATACACTGTACTTGCGGGGAACAGACGCGAGTGCTATTTGCACTGTGTATGGCATTGGAGCACAATAGTGACTTGTCTTACCAGAAAATAACTCTTCCTCATTGCACAAAAAACTGCATGTGACTCAACTCCATTTAAGACTGGGAAACAAACGCTAGCTCGACTTCCAAGAAACACACTCTGCTTTTGAGAAAAGAGCACTCTTCTACTCCACTGTGTTTCCTATGTGTTCCGAACAGTGAGCTTGCTCAGAACAAAAAAACTGTGCTTCCTACACACACGGCCATATCTAGTTCAAGTCTGCTTAGGAACCTGACAAGAACAGTAGATCCTCTTCAATCCAATACACTGTACTTGCTGGGAACACACGCCAGTGCTATTTGTCCTGTGTATGGCAATGGCAGTGCAATAGTGACTCTTCTTACCAGAAAACAACTCTTGCTTGTAGGACCAGAAACTGCATGTGATTCAACTCCATTTAGGACTAGGAAACAAACGCTAGCTCGCCTTACAAAAACACACTCTGCTTTTGAGAAAAGAGCACTCTTCTACTCTACTGTGTTTCCAATAGGGCCAGAACAGTGAGCTTGTTCAGAACATAAGAACTGTGCTTCCTACACACACGGGCCATATCTAGTTCAACTCTGCTTAGGAAACTGACAAGAACAGTAGCTCCTCTTCAAACCGATACACTGTACTTGCTGGGAATAGACGCGAGAGCTATTTCCACTATGTATGGCAAGAGGAGCGCAATAGTGACTTTCCTTACCAGAAAACAACTCTTGCTCTTAGGACCAGAACCTGCATGAGATTCAACTCCATTTAGGACTGGGAAACAAACGCTAGCTCGCCTTACAAGAAACACACTCTGCTTTTGAGAAAAGAGCACTCTTCTACTCTACTGTGTTTCCTATGATGTCTGAACAGTGAGCTTGCTCAGAACAAAAGAACTGTGCTTCCTACACACACGACTATATCTAGTTCAATTCTGGTTCGGAACCTGACAAGAACAGTAGATCCTCTTCAGTCCAATACACTGTACTTGCGGGGAACAGACGCGAGTGCTATTTGCACTGTGTATGGCATTGGAGCACAATAGTGACTTGTCCTACCAGAAAACAACTCTTGCTCGTAGGACAAAAAACTGCATGTGACTCAACTCCATTTAGGACTGGGAAACAAACGCTAGCTCGACTTCCAAGAAACACACTCTGCTTTTGAGAAAAGAGCACTCTTCTACTCTACTGTGTTTCCTATGTGTTCCGAACAGTGAGCTTGCTCAGAACAAAAAAACTTTGCTTCCTATACACACGGCCATATCTAGTTCAAGTCTGCTTAGGAACCTGACAAGAACAGTAGATCCTCTTCAGTCCAATACACTGTACTTGCTGGGAACAAACGCCAGTGCTATTTGTCCTGTGTGTGGCAATGGCAGCGCAATAGTGACTCTTCTTACCAGAAAACAACCCTTGCTCGTAGGACCAGAAACTGCATGTGATTCAACTCCATTTAGGACTGGGAAACAAACGCTCGCTCGCCTTACATGAAACACACTCTGCTTTTGAGAAAAGAGCACTCTTCTACTCTACTGTGCTTCCTATGGGGTCCGAACAGTGAGCCTGCTCAGAACAAAAGAACTGTGCTTCCTACATACACGACCATATCTAGTTCAATTCTGCTTAGGAACCTGACAAGAACAGTAGCTCCTATTCAGTCCAATACACTGTACTTGCTGGGAACAGACGCCAGTGCAATTTGTCCTGTGTATGGCAATGGCAGCGAAATAGTGACTCTTCTTACTATAAAACAACTCTTGCTCGTAGGACCAGAAACTGCATGTGATTCAACTCCATTTAGGACTGGGAAACAAAAGCTAGCTCACTTTACAGGAAACACACTCTGCTTTTGTGGAAAGAGCACTCTTCTACTCTACTGTGTTTCCTATAGGGCCAGAACAGTGAGCTTGCTCAGAACAAAAGAACTGTGCTTCCTACACATGGGCCATATCTAGTTCAACTCTGCTTAGGAAACTGACAAGAACAGTAGCTCCTCTTCAGTCCGGTACACTGTGCTTGCTGGGAACAGATGCGAGTGCTATTTGCACTGTGTATGGCAATGGGAGCGCAATAGTGACTTTCCTTACCAGAAAACAACTCTTGCTCGTAGGACCAGAAACTGCATGTGATTCCACTCCATGTAGGACTGGGAAGCAAATGCTAGCTCGCCTTACAAGAAACACAATCTGCTTTAGAGAAAAGAGCACTCTTCTAATCTACTGTGTTTACTATGGGGTCCAAACAGTGAGCTTGCTCAGAACAAAAAAACTGTGCTTCCTACACACACGGGCCATATCTAGTTCAACTCTGCTTAGGAAACTGACAAGAACAATAGATCCTCTTCAGTCCAATACACAGTACTTGTGGGGAACAGACGCAAGTGCTATTTGCACTGTGTATGGCAATTGGAGCCCAATAGTGACTTGTCTTACCAGAAAACAACTCTTGCTCGTAGGACCAGAAACTGCATGTGATTCCACTCCATTTAGGACTGGGAAACAAACTCTAGCTCGCTTTACAAAAAACACACTCTGCTTTTGAGAAAAGAGCACTCTTCTACTCTACTGTGTTTCCTATAGGGCCAGAACAGTGAGCTTGCTCAGAAAAAAAGAACTGTACTTCCTACACACACGGGCCATATCTAGTTCAACTCTGCTTAGGAAACTGACAAGAACAGTAGCTCCTCTTCAGTCCAATACACTGTTCTTGCTGGGAAAAGACGCGAGTGCTCTTTGCCTTGTGTAGGGCAATGGGAGCGCAATAATGACTTTCCTTACCAGAAAAAAACTCTTGTTCGTAGGACCAGAAACTGCATGTAATTCAACTCCATTTAGGACTAGGAAACAAACGCTAGCTCGCCTTACAAAAACACACTCTGCTTTTGAGAAAAGAGCACTCTTCTACTCTACTGTGTTTCCTATGTGTTCCAAACAGTGAGCTTGCTCAGAACAAAAAAACTGTGCTTCCTACACACACGGCCATATCTAGTTCAAGTCTGCTTAGGAACCTGACAAGAACAGTAGATCCTCTTCAGTCCAATACACTATACTTGCTGGGATCAGACGCCAGTGCTATTTGTCCTGTGTATGGCAATGGCAGCGCAATAGTGACTCTTCTTACCAGAAAACAACTCTTGCTCGTAGGACCAGAAACTGCATGTGATTCCACTCAATTTAGGACTGGGAAACAAACTCTAGCTCGCTTTACAAGAAACACACTCTGCTTTTGAGAAAAGAGCACTCTTCTACTCTACTGTGTTTCCTATAGGGCCAGAACAGTGAGCTTGCTCAGAAAAAAAGAACTGTACTTCCTACACACACGGGCCATATCTAGTTCAACTCTGCTTAGGAAACTGACAAGAACAGTAGCTCCTATTCAGTCCAATACACTGTACTTGCTGGGAAAAGACGCGAGTGCTATTTGCCTTGTATAGGGCAATGGGAGCGCAATAGTGACTTTCCTTACCAGAAAAAAACTCTTGTTCGTAGGACCAGAAACTGCATGTGATTCAACTCCATTTAGGACTAGGAAACAAACGCTAGCTCGCCTTACAAAAACACACTCTGCTTTTGAGAAAAGAGCACTCTTCTACTCTACTGTGTTTCCTATAGGGCCAGAACAGTGAGCTTGCTCAGAACAAAAGAACAGTGCTTCCTACACACACGGCCATATCTAGTTCAACTCTGCTTAGGAAAAAAACAAGAACAGTAGCTCCTCTTCAGTCCGATACACTGTACTTGCGGGGAACAGACGCGAGTGCTATTTGCACTGTGTATGGCAATTGGAGCACAATAGTGACTTGTCTTACGAGAAAACAACTCTTGCTCGTAGGACAAAAAACTGCATGTGTGTCAACTCCATTGAGGACTGGGAAACAAACGCTAGCTCGACTTCCAAGAAACACACTCTGCTTTTGAGAAAAGAGCACTCTTCTACTCTACTGTGTTCCCTATGTGTTCCTGAACAGTGAGCTTGCTCAGAACAAAAAAACTGTGCTTCCTATACACACGGCCATATCTAGTTCAAGTCTGCTTAGGAACCTGACAAGAACAGTAGATCCTCTTCAGTCCAATACACTGTACTTGCTGGGAACAAACGCCAGTGCTATTTGTCCTGTGTATGGCAATGCCAGCGCAATAGTGACTCTTCTTACCAGAAAACAACCCTTGCTCGTAGGACGAGAAACTGCATGTGATTCCACTCCATTTAGGACTGGGAAACAAATGCTAGCTCACCTTACATGAAACACACTCTGCTTTTGAGAAAAGAGCAATCTTCTACTCTACTGTGTTTCCTATTGGCTCCGAACAGTGAGCTTGCTTAGAACAAAAGAACTGTGCTTCCTACACACACAGGCCATATCTAGTTCAACTCTACTTAGGCAACTGACAAGAACAGTAGCTCCTCTTCAGTCCGATACACTGTACTTGCTGGGAACAGACACGAGTGCTATTTGCACTGTGTATGGCAATTGGAGCACAATAGTGACTCGTCTTACCAGAAAAAAACTCTTGCTCGTAGGACAAAAAACTGCATGTGACTCAACTCCATTTAGGACTGTGAAACAAATGCTAGCTCGCCTAACAAGAAACACACTCTGCTTTTGAGAAAAGAGCACTCTTCTACTCTACTGTGTTTCCTATAGGGCCAGAACAATGAGCTTGCTCAGAACAAAAGAACTGTGCTTCCTACACACGGGCCATAACTAGTTCAACTCTGCTTAGGAAACTGACAAGAACAGTAGCTCCTCTTCAGTCTGCTACACTGTAATTGCTGGGAACAGACGCGAGTGCTATTTGCACTGTGTATGGCAATGGGAGTGCAATAGTGACTTTCCTTACCAGAAAACAACTCTTGCTCGTAGGACCAGAAACTGCATGTGATTCAACTCCATTTAGGACTGGGAAACAAATGCTAGCTCGCCTTACAAGAAACACACTCTGCTTTTGAGAAAAGAGCACTCTTCTACTCTACTGTGTTTCCTATGGGGTCCGAACAGTGAGCTTGCTCAGAACAAAAGAACTGTGCTTTCTACACACACGGGCCATATCTAATTAAACTCTGCTTAGGAAACAAACAAGAACAGTTGCTCCTCTTCATTCCAATACACTGTACTTGCGGGGAACAGACGCGAGTGCTATTTGCACTGTGTATGGCATTGGAGCACAATAGTGACTTGTCTTACCAGAAAATAACTCTTCCTCATTGCACAAAAAACTGCATGTGACTCAACTCCATTTAAGACTGGGAAACAAACGCTAGCTCGACTTCCAAGAAACACACTCTGCTTTTGAGAAAAGAGCACTCTTCTACTCCACTGTGTTTCCTATGTGTTCCGAACAGTGAGCTTGCTCAGAACAAAAAAACTGTGCTTCCTACACACACGGCCATATCTAGTTCAAGTCTGCTTAGGAACCTGACAAGAACAGTAGATCCTCTTCAGTCCAATACACTGTACTTGCTGGGAACACACGCCAGTGCTATTTGTCCTGAGTATGGCAATGGCAGTGCAATAGTGACTCTTCTTACCAGAAAACAACTCTTGCTTGTAGGACCAGAAACTGCATGTGATTCAACTCCATTTAGGACTAGGAAACAAACGCTAGCTCGCCTTACAAAAACACACTCTGCTTTTGAGAAAAGAGCACTCTTCTACTCTACTGTGTTTCCAATAGGGCCAGAACAGTGAGCTTGTTCAGAACATAAGAACTGTGCTTCCTACACACACGGGCCATATCTAGTTCAACTCTGCTTAGGAAACTGACAAGAACAGTAGCTCCTCTTCAGACCGATACACTGTACTTGCTGGGAATAGACGCGAGAGCTATTTCCACTATGTATGGCAAGAGGAGCGCAATAGGGACTTTCCTTACCAGAAAACAACTCTTGCTCTTAGGACCAGAACCTGCATGAGATTCAACTCCATTTAGGACTGGGAAACAAACGCTAGCTCGCCTTACAAGAAACACACTCTGCTTTTGAGAAAAGAGCACTCTTCTACTCTACTGTGTTTCCTATGATGTCTGAACAGTGAGCTTGCTCAGAACAAAAGAACTGTGCTTCCTACACACACGACTATATCTAGTTCAATTCTGGTTCGGAACCTGACAAGAACAGTAGATCCTCTTCAGTCCAATACACTGTACTTGCGGGGAACAGACGCGAGTGCTATTTGCACTGTGTATGGCATTGGAGCACAATAGTGACTTGTCCTACCAGAAAACAACTCTTGCTCGTAGGACAAAAAACTGCATGTGACTCAACTCCATTTAGGACTGGGAAACAAACGCTAGCTCGACCTCCAAGAAACACACTCTGCTTTTGAGAAAAGAGCACTCTTCTACTCTACTGTGTTTCCTATGTGTTCTGAACAGTGAGCTTGCTCAGAACAAAAAAACTTTGCTTCCTATACACACGGCCATATCTAGTGCAAGTCTGCTTAGGAACCTGACAAGAACAGTAGATCCTCTTCAGTCCAATACACTGTACTTGCTGGGAACAAACGCCAGTGCTATTTGTCCTGTGTGTGGCAATGGCAGCGCAATAGTGACTCTTCTTACCAGAAAACAACCCTTGCTCGTAGGACCATAAACTGCATGTGATTCAACTCCATTTAGGACTGGAAAACAAATGCTAGCTCGCCTTACATGAAACACACTCTGCTTTTGAGAAAAGAGCACTCTTCTACTCTACTGTGCTTCCTATGGGGTCCGAACAGTGAGCCTGCTCAGAACAAAAGAACTGTGCTTCCTACATACACGACCATATCTAGTTCAATTCTGCTTAGGAACCTGACAAGAACAGTAGCTCCTATTCAGTCCAATACACTGTACTTGCTGGGAACAGACGCCAGTGCAATTTGTCCTGTGTATGGCAATGGCAGCGAAATAGTGACTCTTCTTACTATAAAACAACTCTTGCTCGTAGGACCAGAAACTGCATGTGATTCAACTCCATTTAGGACTGGGAAACAAAAGCTAGCTCACTTTACAGGAAACACACTCTGCTTTTGTAGAAAGAGCACTCTTCTACTCTACTGTGTTTCCTATAGGGCCAGAACAGTGAGTTTGCTCAGAACAAAAGAACTGTGCTTCCTACACACGGGCCATATTTAGTTCAACTCTGCTTAGGAAACTGACAAGAACAGTAGCTCCTCTTCAGTCCGATACACCGTACATGCTGGGAAAAGACGGAAGTGCAATTTGCCTTGTGCAGGGCAATGGGAGCGCAATAGAGACTTTCCTTACCAGAAAACAACTCTTGTTCGTAGGACCAGAAACTGCATGGGATTCAACTCCATTTAGGACTAGGAAACAAACGCTAGCTTGCCTTACAAAAACACACTCTGCTTTTGAGAAAAGAGCACGCTTCTACTCTACTGTGTTTCCTATATGGCCAGAAAAGTGAGCTTGCTCAGAACATAAGAACTGTGCTTCCTACACACACGGGCCATATCATGTTCAACTCTGCTTAGGAAACTGACAAGAACAGTAGCTCCTCTTCAGTCCGATACACTGTACTTGCTGGGAACAGACGCAGGAGCTATTTGCACTGTGTATGGCAAGGGGAGCACAATATTGAATTTCCTTACCAGAAAATAACTCTTGCTCTTAGGACCAGAAACTGCATGTGATTCAACTCCATTTAGGACTGGGAAACAAATGCTAGCTCGCCTTACAAGAAACACACTCTGCTTTTGAGAAAAGAGCACTCTTCTACTCTACTGTGTTTCCTATGGTGTCCAAACAGTGAGCTTGCTCAGAACAAAAGAACTGTGCTTCCTACACACACGGGCCATATCTAGTTCAACTCTGCTTAGGAAACTGAGAAGAAGAGTAGCTCCTCTTCAGTCCAAGACACTGTACTTTCGGGGAACAGACGCGAGTGCTATTTGCACTGTGTATGGCAATTGGAGCACAATAGTGACTCGTCTTACCAGAAAACAACTCTTGTTCGTAGGAAAAAAAACTGCATGTGACTCAACTCCATTTAGGACTGGGAAACAAACGCTAGCTCGCCTTACAAGAAACACACCCTGCTTTTGAGGAAAGAGCACTCTTCTACACTACTGTGTTTCCTTTTGTGTCTGAACAGTGAGCTTGATCAGAACAAAAGGACTGTGCTTCCTACACACACGGCCATAACTAGTTCAATTCTGCTTAGGAACCTGACAAGAACAGTAGATCCTCTTCAGTCCGGTACACTGTACTTGCTGGGAACAGACATGAGTGCTATTTGCACTGTGTATGGCAATGGGAGCGCAATAGTGACTTTCCTTACCAGAAAACAACTCTTGCTCGTAGGACCAGAAACTGCATGTGATTCAACTCCATTTAGGACTGGGAAACAAATGCTAGCTCGCCTTACATGAAACACACTCTGCTTTTGAGAAAAGGGCACTCTTCTACTCTACTGTGCTTCCTATGGGGTCCGAACAGTGAGCTTGCTCAGAACAAAAGAACTGTGCTTCCTACACACACGGGCCATATCTAGTTCAACTCTGCTTAGGAAACTGAGAAGAACAGTAGCTCCTCTTCAGTCCAAGACACTGTACTTGCTGGGAACAGACAGGAGGGCTATTTGCACTGTGTATGGCAATGGGACCACAATAGTTACTTTCCTTACCAGAAAACAACTCTTGCTCGTAGGACCAGAAACTGCATGTGACTCAACTCCATTTAGGACTGGGAAACAAACGCTAGCTCGCCTTACAAGAAACACACTCTGCTTTTGTGGAAAGAGCACTCTTCTACTCTACTGTGTTTCCTATATGGCCATAACAGTGAGCTTGGTCAGAACAAAAGAACTGTGCTTCCTACACACGGGCCATAACTAGTTCAACTCTGCTTAGGAAACTGACAAGAACAGTAGCTCCTCTTCAGTCCGAAACACTGTACTTGCTGGGAACAGACGCGAGTGCTATTTGCACTGTGTATGGCAATGGGAGCGCAATAGTGACTTTCCTTACCAGAAAACAACTCTTGCTCGTAGGACCAGAAACTGCATGTGATTCCACTCCATGTAGGACTGGGAAGCAAATGCTAGCTCGCCTTACAAGAAACACAATCTGCTTTAGAGAAAAGAGCACTCTTCTAATCTACTGTGTTTACTATGGGGTCCAAACAGTGAGCTTGCTCAGAACAAAAAAACTGTGCTTCCTACACACACGGGCCATATCTAGTTCAACTCTGCTTAGGAAACTGACAAGAACAATAGATCCTCTTCAGTCCAATACACTGTCCTTGTGGGGAACAGACGCAAGTGCTATTTGCACTGTGTATGGCAATTGGAGCCCAATAGTGACTTGTCTTACCAGAAAACAACTCTTGTTCGTAGGATCAGAAACTGCATGTGATTCAACTCCATTTAACTAGGAAACAAACGCTAGCTCGCCTTACAAAAACACACTCTGCTTTTGAGAAAAGAGCACGCTTCTACTCTACTGTTTTTCCTATAGGGCCAGAACAGTGAGCTTGCTCAGAACATAAGAACTGTGCTTCCTACACACAAGGGCCATATCATGTTCAACTCTGCTTAGGAAACTGACAAGAAAGGTAGCTCCTCTTCAATCCGATACACTGTACTTGCTGGGAACAGACGCGAGAGCTATTTGCACTGTGTATGGCAAGGGGAGCATAATAGTGACTTTCCTTACCAGAAAACAACTCTTGCTCTTAGGACCAGAAACTGCATGTGATTCAACTCTATTTAGGACTGGGAAACAAACGCTAGCTCGCCTCACAAGAAACACACTCTGCTTTAGAGAGAAGAGCACTCTTCTACTCTACTGTGTTTCCTATAGGGCCAGAACAGTGAGCTTGCTCAGAACAAAAGAACTGTGCTTCCTACACACACAGCCATAACTTGTTCAATTCTGCTTAGGAACCTGACAAGAACAGTAGATCCTCTTCAGTCCAATACACTGTACTTCCTGGGAACAGACGCCAGGGCTATTTGTCCTGTGTATGGCAATGGCAGCGCAATAGTGACTCTTCTTACCATAAAACAACTCTTGCTCGTAGGACCAGAAACTGCATGTGATTCAACTCCATTTAGGAATGGGAAACAAAAGCTAGCTCACCTTACAAGAAACACACTCTGCTTTAGAGAAAAGAGCACTCTTCTACTCTACTGTGTTTCCTATAGGGCCAGAACAGTGAGCTTGCTCAGAACAAAAGAACTGTGCTTCCTACACACGGGCCATATCTAGTTCAACTCTGCTTAGGAAACTGAAAAGAACAGTAGCTCCTCTTCAGTCCGATACACTGTACTTGCTGGGAACAGACGCGAGTGGTATTTGCACTGTGTATGGCAATGGGAACGCAATAGTGACTTTCCTTACCAGAAAACAACTATTGCTCATAGAACCAGAAACTGCATGTGATTCAACTCCATTTAGGACTGGGATACAAATGCTAGCTCGCCTTACATGAAACACACTCTGCTTTTGAGAAAAGAGCACTCTTCTACTCTACTGTGCTTCCTATGGGGTCCGAACAGTGAGCTTCCGCAGAACAAAAGAACTGTGCTTCCTACACACACGGGCCATATCTAGTTCAACTCTGCTTAGGAAACTGAGAAGAACAGTAGCTCCTCTTCAGTCCAAGACACTGTACTTTCGGGGAACAAACGCGAGTGCTATTTGCACTGTGTATGGCAATTGGAGCACAATAGTGACTCGTCTTACCAGAAAACAACTCTTGCTCGTAGGACAAAAAACTGCATGTGACTCAACTCCATTTAGGACTGGGAAACAAACGCTAGCTCGCCTTACAAGAAACACACTCTGCTTTTGAGGAAAGAGCACTCTTCTACACTACTGTGTTTCCGTTTGGGTCTGAACAGTGAGCTTGCTCAGAACAAAAGGACTGTGCCTCCTACACACACGGCCATAACTAGTTCAATTCTGCTTAGGAACCTGACAAGAACAGTAGATCCTCTTCAGTCCAATACTCTGTACTTGCTGCTAACAGACGCCAGTGCTATTTGTCCTGTGTATGGCAATGGCAGCGCAATAGTGACTCTTCTTACCATAAAACAACTCTTGCTCGTAGGACCAGAAACTGCATGTGATTCAACTCCATTTAGGACTGGGAAACAAAAGCTAGCTCACCTTACAAGAAACACACTCTGCTTTAGAGAAAAGAGCACTCTTCTACTCTACTGTGTTTCCTATGGGGCCAGAACAGTGAGCTTGCTCAGAACAAAAGAACTGTGCTTCCTACACACGGGCCATATCTAGTTCAACTCTGCTTAGGAAACTGACAAAAACAGTAGCTCCTCTTCAGTCTGGTACACTCTACTTGCTGGGAACAGACGCGAGTGCTATTTGCACTGTGTATGGCAATGGGAGCGCAATAGTGACTTTCCTACCAGAAAACAACTCTTGCTCGTAGGACCAGAAACTGCATGTGATTCAACTCCATTTAGGACTGGGAAACAAATGCTAGCTCGCCTTACATGAAACACACTCTGCTTTTGAGAAAAGAGCACTCTTCTACTCTACTGTGCTTCCTATGGGGTCCGAACAGTGAGCTTGCTCAGAACAAAAGAACTGTGCTTCCTACACACACGGGCCATATCTAGTTCAACTCTGCTTACGAAACTGAGAAGAACAGTAGCTCCTCTTCAGTCCAATACACTGTACTTGCTGGGAACAGACAGGAGGGCTATTTGCACTGTGTATGGCAATGGGAGCGCAATAGTTACTTTCCTTACCAGAAAACAACTCTTGCTCGTAGGACCAGAAACTGCATGTGACTCAACTCCATTTAGGACTGGGAAACAAACGCTAGCTCGCCTTACAAGAAACACACTCTGCTTTTGAGAAAATAGCAATCTTCTACTCTACTGTGTTTCCTATGGGGTCCGAACAGTGAGCCTGCTCAGAACAAAAGAACTGTGCTTCCTACTTACACGACCATATCTAGTTCAATTCTGCTTAGGAACCTGACAAGAACAGTAGATCCTCTTCAGTCCAATACACTGTACTTGCTGGGAACAGACGCCAGTGCTATTTGTCCTGTGTATGGCAATGGCAGCGCAATAGTGACTCTTCTTACTATAAAACAACTCTTGCTCCTAGGACCAGAAACTGCATGTGATTCAACTCCATTTAGGACTGGGAAACAAAAGCTAGCTCACCTTACAAGAAACACACTCTGCTTTTGTGGAAAGAGCACTCTTCTACTCTACTGTGTTTCCTATATGGCCATAACAGTGAGCTTGGTCAGAACAAAAGAACTGTGCTTCCCACACACGGGCCATAACTAGTTCAACTCTGCTTAGGAAACTGACAAGAACAGTAGCTCCTCTTCAGTCCGAAACACTGTACTTGCTGGGAACTGACGCGAGTGCTATTTGCACTGTGTATGGCAATGGGAGCGCAATAGTGACTTTCCTTACCAGAAAACAACTATTGCTCATAGAACCAGAAACTGCATGTGATTCAACTCCATTTAGGACTGGGATACAAATGCTAGCTCGCCTTACATGAAACACACTCTGCTTTTGAGAAAAGAGCACTCTTCTACTCTACTGTGCTTCCTATGGGGTCCGAACAGGGGGCTTGCTCAAAACAAAAGAACTGTGCTTCCTACACACACGGGCCATATCTAGTTCAACTCTGCTTAGGAAACTGAGAAGAACAATAGCTCCTCTTCAGTCCAAGACACTGTACATTCGGGGAACAGACGCGAGTGCTATTTGCACTATGTATGGCAATTGGAGCACAATAGTGACTCGTCTTACCAGAAAACAACTCTTGCTCGTAGGACAAAAACTGCATGTGACTCAACTCCATTTAGGACTGGGAAACAAACGCTAGCTCACCTTACAAGAAACACACTCTGCTTTTGAGAAAAGAGCACTCTTCTACTCTACTGTGTTTCCTATGGGGCCAGAACAGTGAGCTTGCTCAGAACAAAAGAACTGTGCTTCCTACACACACGGCCATATCTAGTTCAACTCTGCTTAGGAAACTGACAAGAACAGTAGCTCCTCTTCAGTCCGGTACACTGTACTTGCTGGGAACAGACGCGAGTGCTATTTGCACTGTGTATGGCAATGGGAGCGCAATAGTGACTTTCCTTACCAGAAAACAACTCTTGCTCGTAGGACCAGAAACTGCATGTGATTCCACTCCATGTAGGACTGGGAAGCAAATGCTAGCTCGCCTTACAAGAAACACAATCTGCTTTAGAGAAAAGAGCACTCTTCTAATCTACTGTGTTTACTATGGGGTCCAAACAGTGAGCTTGCTCAGAACAAAAAAACTGTGCTTCCTACACACACGGGCCATATCTAGTTCAACTCTGCTTAGGAAACTGACAAGAACAATAGATCCTCTTCAGTCCAATACACTGTACTTGCGGGGAACAGACGCAAGTGCTATTTGCACTGTGTATAGCAATTGGAGCCCAATAGTGACTTGTCTTACCAGAAAACAACTCTTGCTCGTAGGACCAGAAACTGCATGTGATTCAACTCCATTTAGGACTGGGAAACAAAAGCTAGCTCACATTACAAGAAACACACTCTGCTTTTGATAAAAGAGCACTCTTCTACTCTACTGTGTTTCCTATTTGGCCAGAACAGTGAGCTTGCTCAGAACAAAAGAAATGTGCTTCCTACACACACGGCCATATCTAGTTCAAGTATGCTTAGGAACCTGACAAGAACAGTAGATCCTCTTCAGTCCAATACACTGTACTTGCTGGGAACAGACACCACTGCTATTTGTCCTGTGTATGGCAATGGCAGCGCAATAGTGACTCTTCTTACCATAAAACAACTCTTGCTCGTAAGACTAGAAACTGCATGTGATTCAACTCCATTTAGGACTGGGAAACAAACGCTAGCTTGCCTTACGAGAAACACACTCTGCTTTAGAGAAAAGAGCACTCTTCTACTCTACTGTGTTTCCTATATGGCCAGAACAGTGAGCTTGGTCAGAACAAAAGAACTGTGCTTCCTACGCACGGGCAATAACTAGTTCAACTCTGCTTAGGAAACTGACAAGAACAGTAGCTCCTCTTCAGTCCGAAACACTGTACTTGCTGGGAACTGACGCGAGTGCTATTTGCACTGTGTATGGCAATGGGAGCGCAATAGTGACTTTCCTTACCAGAAAACAACTATTGCTCATAGAACCAGAAACTGCATGTGATTCAACTCCATTTAGGACTGGGATACAAATGCTAGCTCGCCTTACATGAAACACACTCTGCTTTTGAGAAAAGAGCACTCTTCTACTCTACTGTGCTTCCTATGGGGTCCGAACAGGGGGCTTGCTCAGAACAAAAGAACTGTGCTTCCTACACACACAGGCCATATCTAGTTCACCTCTGCTTAGGAAACTGAGAAGAACAATAGCTCCTCTTCAGTCCAGGACACTGTACATTCGGGGAACAGACGCGAGTGCTATTTGCACTATGTATGGCAATTGGAGCACAATAGTGACTCGTCTTACCAGAAAACAACTCTTGCTCGTAGGACAAAAACTGCATGTGACTCAACTCCATTTAGGACTGGGAAACAAACGCTAGCTCACCTTACAAGAAACACACTCTGCTTTTGAGAAAAGAGCACTCTTCTACTCTACTGTGTTTCCTATGGGTCCGAACAGTGAGCTTGCTCAGAACAAAAGAACTGTGCTTCCTACACACGGGCCATATCTAGTTCAACTCTGCTTAGGAAACTGACAAGAACAGTAGCTCCTCTTCAGTCCGGTACTCTGTACTTGCTGGGAACAGACGCGAGTGCTATTTGCACTGTGTATGGCAATGGGAGCGCAATAGTGACTTTCCTTACCAGAAAACAACTCTTGCTCGTAGGACCAGAAACTGCATGTGATTCCACTACATTTAGGACTGGGAAGCAAATGCTAGCTCGCCTTACAAGAAACACAATCTGCTTTAGAGAAAAGAGCACTCTTCTAATCTACTGTGTTTACTATGGGGTCCAAACAGTGAGCTTGCTCAGAACAAAAAAACTGTGCTTCCTACACACACGGGCCATATCTAGTTCAACTCTGCTTAGGAAACTGACAAGAACAATAGATCCTCTTCAGTCCAATACACTGTACTTGCGGGGAACAGACGCAAGTGCTATTTGCACTGTGTATGGCAATTGGAGCCCAATAGTGACTTGTCTTACCAGAAAACAACTCTTGCTCGTAGGACCAGAAACTGCATGTGATTCAACTCCATTTAGGACTGGGAAACAAAAGCTAGCTCACATTACAAGAAACACACTCTGCTTTTGATAAAAGAGCACTCTTCTACTCTACTGTGTTTCCTATTTGGCCAGAACAGTGAGCTTGCTCAGAACAAAAGAAATGTGCTTCCTACACACACGGCCATATCTAGTTCAAGTATGCTTAGGAACCTGACAAGAACAGTAGATCCTCTTCAGTCCAATACACTGTACTTGCTGGGAACAGACACCACTGCTATTTGTCCTGTGTATGGCAATGGCAGCGCAATAGTGACTCTTCTTACCATAAAACAACTCTTGCTCGTAAGACTAGAAACTGCATGTGATTCAACTCCATTTAGGACTGGGAAACAAACGCTAGCTCGCCTTACAAGAAACACACTCTGCTTTAGAGAAAAGAGCACTCTTCTACTCTACTGTGTTTCCTATATGGCCAGAACAGTGAGCTTGGTCAGAACAAAAGAACTGTGCTTCCTACGCACGGGCAATAACTAGTTCAACTCTGCTTAGGAAACTGACAAGAACAGTAGCTCCTCTTCAGTCCGAAACACTGTACTTATGGGAACAGACGCGAATGCTCTTAACACTGTGTATGGCAATGGGAGCGCAATAGTGACTTTCCTTACCAGAAAACAACTCTTGCTCATAGGACCAGAAACTGCATGTGATTCAACTCCATTTCGGACTGGGATACAAATGCTAGCTCGCCTTCCATGAAACACACTCTGCTTTTGAGAAAAGAGCACTCTTCTACTCTACTGTGCTTCCTATGGGCTCCGAACAGTGAGCTTGCTCAGAACAAAAGAATTGTGCTTCGTACACACACGGGCCATATCTAGTTCAACTCTGCTTAGGAAACTGAGAAGAACAGTAGCTCCTCTTCAGTCCAATACACTGTACTTGCTGGGAAGAGACGCGAGTGCTATTTGCACTGTGTATGGCAATGGGAGCGCAATAGTGACTTTTCTTTCCAGAAAACAACTCTTGCTCGTAGGCCAGAAACTGCATGTGATTCAACTCCATTTAGGACTGGGAAACAAATGCTAGCTCGCCTTACAAGAAACACACTCTGCGTTTGAGAAAAGAGCACACTTCTACTCTACTTTGTTTTCTATAGGGCCAGAACAGTGAGCTTGCTCAGAACAAAAGAACTGTGCTTCCTACAAACACGGCCATATGTAGTTCAATTCTGCTTAGGAACCTGACATGAAGAGTAGATCCTCTTCAGTCCAATACAGTGTACTTGCTGGGAACAGACAACAGTGCTATTTATCCTGTGCATGGCAATGGCTGCACAATTGTGACTCTTCTTACCAGAACACAACTCTTGCTCGAAGGACCAGAAACTGCATGAGATTCAACTCCATTTAGGACTGGGAAACAAATGCTAGCTCGCCTTCCAAGAAACACCCTCTGCTTTTGAGAAAAGAGCACTCTTCTACTCTACTGTGTTTCCTTTAGGGCCAGAAAAGTGAGCTTGCTCAGAACAAAAGAACTGTCCTTCCTACACACACGGCCATATCTAGTTCAATTCTGATTAGGAACCTGACAAGAACAGTAGATCCTCTTCAGTCCAATACACTGTACTTGGTGGGAACAGACGCCAGTGCTATTTGTCCTGTGTATGGCAATGGCAGCGCAATAGTGACTATTCTTACCATAAAACAACTCTTGCTCGTAGGACCAGAAACTGCATGTGATTCAACTCCATTTAGGACTGGGAAACAAATGCAAGCTCGCCTTACAAGAAACAGAATCTGCTTTAGAGAAAAGAGCACTCGTCTACTCTACTGTGTTTCCTATGGGGTCCGAACAGTGAGCTTGCTCAGAACAAAAAAACTGTGCTTCCTACACACACGGCCATATCTAGTTCAATTCTGCTTATAAACCTGACAAGAACAGTAGATCCTCTTCAGTCCAATACACTACTTGCTGGGAACAGACGCCAGTGCTAATTGTCTTTTGTATGGCAATGGCAGTGCAATAGTGACTCTTCTTACCGTAAAACAACTCTTGCTCGTAGGATTCAAAACTGCATGTGATTCAACTCCATTTAGGACTGGGAAACAAACACTAGCTCGCCTTACAAGAAACACATTCTGCATTTGAGAAAAGAGCACTCTTCTACTCTACTGTGTTTCCTATGGGGTCCAAACAGTGAGCTTGCTCAGAACAGAAAACTTTGCTTCCTACACACGGACCATATCTAGTCCAACTCTGCTTAGGAAACTGACAAGAACAGTAGATCCTCTTCAGTCCGATACACTGTAATTGCTGGGAACAGTCGCGAGTGCTATTTGCACTGTGTATGGCAATGGGAGCGCAATAGTGACTTTCCTTACCAGAAAACAACTCTTGCTCGTAGGACCAGAAACTGCATGTGATTCAACTCCATTTAGGACTGGGAAACAAACACTAGCTCGCCTTACAAGAAACACACCCTGCTTTTGAGAAAAGAGCACTCTTCTACTCTACTGTGTTTCCTATGTGGTCAAAACAGTGAGCTTGCTCAAAACAAAAGAACTGAGCTTCCTACACACACGGGCCATATCTCGTTCAACTCTGCTTAGGAAACTGACAACAACAGTAGCTACTCTTCAGTCCGATACACTGTACTTGCTGGGAACAGACGCGAGTGCTATTTGCACTGTGTATGGCCATGGGATCACAATAGTGACTCTTCTTACCAGAAAACAACTCTTGCTCGTAGGACCAGAAACTGCATGAGATTCAACTCCATTTAGGACTGGGAAACAAACGCTAGCTCGCCTTACAAGAAACACACTCTGCTTTTGAGAAAAGAGCACTCTTCTACTCTACTGTGTTTCCTATGTGGTCTGAACAGTGAGCTTGCTCAGAACAAAAAAACTGTGCTTCCTCCACACACGGCCATATCTAGTTCAATTCTGCTTAGAAACCTGACATGAACAGTAGATCCTCTTCAGTCCAATACAGTGTACTTGCTGGGAACAGACAACAGTGCTATTTGTCCTGTGAATGGCAATGGCAGCACAATAGTGACTCTTCTTACCAGAACACAACTCTTGCTCGTAGGACCAGAAACTGCATGGGATTCAACTCCATTTAGGTCTGGGAAACAAATGCTAGCTCACCTTACATGAAACACACTCTGCTTTTGAGAAAAGAGCACTCTTCTACTCTACTGTGTTTCCTATAGGGCCTGAAGAGTGAGCTTCCTCAGAACAAAAGAACTGTGCTTCCTGCACACAGGGGCCATATCTATTCAATTCTGCTTAGGAAACTGACAAGAACAGTAGATCCTCTTCAGTCCCATCCACTGTACATGCTGGGAACAGACGCCAGTACTATTTGCCCTGTGTATGGCAATGGGAGCACAATAGTGACTTTCCTTACCAGAAAACAACTCTTGCTCGTAGGACCAGAAACTGCATGTGATTCAACTCCATTTAGGACTGGGAAACAAACACTAGCTTGCCTTACAAGAAACTCACCCTGCTTTTGAGAAAAGAGCACTCTTCTACTCTACTGTGTTTCCTATGTGGTCAAAACAGTGAGCTTGCTCAAAACAAAAGAACTGAGCTTCCTACACACAAGGGCCATATCTCGTTCAACTCTGCTTAGGAATCTGACAACAACAGTAGCTACTCTTCAGTCCGATACACTGTACTTGCTGGGAACAGACGCGAGTGCTATTTGCACTGTGTATGGCAATGGGAGCACAATAGTGACTCTTCTTACCAGAAAACAACTCTTGCTCGTAGGACCAGAAACTGCATGATTTTCAACTCCATTTAGGAGTGGGAAACAAACGTTATCTCGCATTACAAGAAACACACTCTGCTTTTGACAAAAGAGCCCTCTTATACTCTAAAGTGTCTCCTCTAGGGCCAGAACAGTGAGCTTGCTCAGAAAAAAAAAACTGTGCTTCCTACCCACACGGGCCATATCTAGTTCAACTCTGCTTAGGGAACTGACAAAAACAGTAGCTCCTCTTCAGTCTGATACACTGTAATAGCTGGGAACACACGTGAGTGCTATTTGCACTGTGTATGGCAATGGGAGCACCATAGTGACTTTCATTACCAGAAAACAACTCTTGCTCGTAGGACCAGAAACTGCATGTGTTTCAACTCCATTTAGGTCTGGGAAACAAATGCTAGCTCGCCTTACATGAAACACACTCTGCTTTTGAGAAAAGAGCACTCTTCTATTCTACTGTGTTTCCTATAGGGCCAGAACAGTGAGCTTGCTCAGAACAAGAGAACTGTTCTTCCTACACACACGGGCCATATCTCGTTCAACTCTGCTTAGGAAACTGACAAGAACAGTAGCTCCTCTTTAGTCCGATACACTGTACTTGCTGGGAACAGACGCGAGTGCTCTTTGCATTTGTATGGCAATGGGAACACAATAGTGACTTTCCTTACCAGAAAACAACTCTTACTCATAGGACCAGAAACTGCATGTGATTCAACTCCATTTAGGACTGGAAAACAAACGCTAGCTCGCCTTACAAGAAACACACTCTGCTTTTGAGAAAAGAGCACTCTTCTACTCTACTGTGTTTCCTATAGGGCCAGAACAGTGAGCATGCTCAGAACAAAAGACTGTGCTGCCTACACACACGGCCATATCTAGTTCAATTCTGCTTAGGAACCTGACAATAACAGTAGATCCTCTTCAGTCCAATACACTGTACATGCTGGGAACAGACGCCAGTGCTATTTGCCCTGTGTAAAACAATGGGAGTACAATAGTGACTCTTCTTACCAGAAAACAATTCTTGCTTGTAGGACCAGAAACTGCATGTGGTTCAACTCCATTTAGGACTGGGAAACAAACGCTAGCTCGCCTTACAAAAAACACACTCTGCTTTTGAGAAAAGAGCACTCTTCTACTCTACTGTGTTTCCTATGTGGTCCGAACAGTGAGCTTGCTCAGAACAAAAAAACTGGGCTTCCTCCACACACGGCCATATCTAGTTCAATTCTGCTTAGGAACCTGACATGAACAGTAGATCCTCTTCAGTCCAATACACTGTACTTGCTGGGAAGAGACAACAGTGCTATTTGTCCTGTGTATGGCAATGGCAGCACAATAGAGACTCTTCTTACCAGAACACAACTCTTGCTCGTAGGACCAGAAACTGCATGGGATTCAACTCCATATAGGACTGGGAAACAAACGCTAGCTCGCCTTACAAGGAACACCCTCTGCTTTTGAGAAAAGAGCACTATTCTACTCTATTGTGTTTCCGCTGTGGTCAAAACAGTGAGCTTGCTCAGTACAAAGGAACTGTGCTTCCTACACACACGGCCATATCTAGTTCAATTCTGATTAGGAACCTGACAAGAACAGTAGATCCTCTTCAGTCCAATACACTGTACTTGCTGGGAAAAGACGCCAGTGCTATTTGTCCTGTGTATGGCAATGGCAGCGCAATAGTGACTCTTCTTACGAGAAAAGAACTCTTGCTCGTAGGACCAGAAACTGCATTAATTCAACTCCATTTAGGACTGGGAAACAAACGCTAGCTCGCCTTACAAGAAACACACTCTGCTTTTGAGAAAAGAGCACTCTTCTACTCTAAAGTGTTTCCTATAGGGCCAGAACAGTTAGCTTGCTGAGAACAAAAGAACTGTGCTTCCTACACACACGGGCCATATCTAGTTCAACTCTGCTTAGGAAACTAACAAGAACAGTAGCTCGTCTTCAGTCCGATACACTGTAATAGCTGGGAACACACGCGAGTGCTATTTGCACTTTGTATGTCAATGAGAGCGCAATAGTGACTTTCCTTACCAGAAAAGAACTCTTGCTCGTAGGAACAAAAACTGCATGGGATTCAACTCCATTTAGGACTGGGAAACAAATGCTAGCTCGCCTTACATGAAACACACACTGCTTTTGAGAAAAGAGCACTCTTCTACTCTACTGTGTTTCCTATGGGGTCCAAACAGTGAGCTTGCTCAGAACAAAAGAACTGTGCTTCTTACACACATCGACCATATCTAGTTCAACTCTGCTTAGGAAACTGACATGAACAGTAGATCCTCTTCAGTCCAATACACTGTACTTGCTGGGAACAGATGCAAGTGCTATTTGCACTGTGTATGGCAATGGGAGTGCAATAGTGACTCTTCTTACCAGAAAAAAACTCTTGCTCATAGGACCAAAAACTGCATGTGTCTCAACTCCATTTAGGACTGGGAAAGAAACGCTAGCTCGCCTTACAAGAAAAACACTCTGCTTTTGAGAAAAGAGCACTCTTCTACTCTACTGTGTTTCCTACAGGGAAAGAACAGTGAGCTTGCTCAGAACAAAGAACTGTGCTTCCTACACACATGGCCGTATCTAGTTCAATTCTGCTTAGGAACCTGACAAGAACAGTAGATCCTCTTCAGTCCAATACACTGTACATGCTGGGAACAGACGCCAGTGCTATTTGCCCTGTGTAAAACAATGGGAGCACAATAGTGACTCTTCTTACCAGAAAACTACTCTTGCTCGTAGGAACAGAAACTGCATGTGACTCAACTCCATTTAGGACTGGGAAACAAACGCCAGCTCGCCTTACAAGAAACACACTCTGCTTTTGAAAAAAGAGCACTCTTCTACTCTACTGTGTTTCCTATGTGGTCCGAACAGTGAGCTTGCTCAGAACAAAAAAACTGTGCTTCCTCCACACACGGCCATATCTAGTTCAATTCTGCTTAGGAACCTGACATGAACAGTAGATCCTCTTCAGTCAAATACACTGTACTTGCTGGGAACAGACAACAGTGCTATTTGTCCTGTGTATGGCAATGGCAGCACAATAGTGACTCTTCTTACGAGAAAAGAACTCTTGCTCGTAGGACCAGAAACTGCATGGGATTCAACTCCATTTAGGATTGGGAAACAAACGCTCGCTCGCTTTACAAGAAACACACTCTTCTTTTGAGAAAAGAGCACTCTTCTACTCTACTGTGTTTTCTATGGGGTCCAAACAGTGAGCTTGCTCAGAACAAAAGAACTGTGCTTCCTACACACATCGACCATATCTAGTTCAACTCTGCTTTGGAAACTGACAAGAACAGAAGCTGCTCTTCAGTCCAATACACTTATCTTGCTGGGAACAGACCCGAGTGCTATTTGCACTGTGTATGGCAATTGGAGCACAATAGTGACTTCCTTACCAGCAAACAACTCTTGCTCGTAGGACCAGAAACTGCATGGGATTCAACTCCATTTAGGACTTGGAAACAAACTCTAGCTTGCCTTACAAGAAACACACTCTGCTTTTGAGAAAAGAGCACTCTTCTACTCTAAGTGTTTCCTATAGGGCCAGAACAGTGAGCTTGCTGAGAACAAAAGAACTGTGCTTCCTACACACACGGGCCATATCTATTTCAACTCTGCTTAGGAAACTAACAAGAACAGTAGCTCCTCTTCAGTCCGATACACTGTAATAGCTGGGAACACACGCGAGAGCTATTTGCACTGTGTATGTCAATGAGAGCGCAATAGTGACTTTCCTTACCAGAAAACAACTCTTGCTCGTAGGACCAGAAACTGCATGTGATTCAACTCCATTTACGACTGGGAAACAAATGCTAGCTCGCCTTACATGAAACACACACTGCTTTTGAGAATAGAGCACTCTTCTACTCTACTGTGTTTCCTATGGGGTCCGAAAAGTGAGCTTGCTCAGAACAAAAGAACTGTGCTTCCTACACACACGGGCCATATCTATTTCAACTCTGCTTAGGAAACTGACTTGAACAGTAGATCCTCTTCAGTCCAATACACTGTACTTGCTGGGAACAGATGCAAGTGCTATTTGCACTGTGTATGGCAATGGGAGTGCAATAGTGACTCTTCTTACCAGAAAACAACTCTTGCTCCTAGGACCAGAAACTGCATGTGTCTCAACTCCATTTAAGACTGGGAAACAAACGCTAGCTCGCCTTACAAGAAAAACACTCTGCTTTTGAGAAAAGAGCACTCTTCTACTCTTCTGTGTTTCCTATAGGGCCAGAACAGTGAGCTTGATCAGAACAAAAGAACTGTGCTTCCTTCACACCGGCCATATCTAGTTCAACTCTGCTTAGGAAACTGACAAGAACAGTAGCTCCTCTTCAGTCCGATACACTGTACTTGCTGGGAATGGACCGAGTGCTATTTGCACTATGTATGGCAATGGAGCACAATAGTGACTTTTCTTACCAGAAAACAACTCTTGCTCGTAGGACTAGAAACTGCATGTGATTCAACTCCATTTAGGACTGGGAAACAAATGCTAGCTCGCCTTACATGAAACACACTCTGCTTTTGAGAAAAGAGCACTCTTCTACTCTACTGTGTTTCCTATAGGGTCCAAACAGTGAGCTTGCTCAGAACAAAAGAACTGTGCTTCCTACACACGGACCATATCTAGTTCAACTCTGCTTAGGGAACTGACAGTACAGTAGCTCCTATTCAGTCCAATACACTGTACTTCCTGGGAACACACGCGAGTGCTATTTATAATGTGTATGGCAATGGGAGCGCAATAGTGACTTTCCTTACCAGAAAACAACTCTTGCTCGTAGGACCAGAAACTGCATGTGATTCAACTCCATTTAGAACTAGGAAACATACGCTAGCTCGCCTTACAAGAAATACACTCTGCTTTTGAGAAAAGAGCACTGCTGTGGGATATATGGCAAATGTGTTGCTAATTAATCAATAAAACATTGATTGGCCGTTGGCTAGGCAGGAAGTGTAGGCGGGGCAAGGAGGAGAATAAAGCAGGGAAGTGGAAGGCTGAGAGAGAGACACTGCCAGCCGCCATCAGGACAAGGAAGATGTAAGGTACCAGTAAGCCATGAGCCATGTGGCAAAGTAAAAATTAATAGAAATCTGCTAAATATAAGAGTAAGAGCTAGACAATAACAGGCCTTAGCTAATGGCCAAGCAGTTTAAATAATGTAAGAGTCTTTGTGTTTATTTTATAAGTGGGCTCTGAGACTGGCGGGACTTGGTGGTGGGAGCTGGAGAGAAATTCTCCAGCAACAAATGGCGTCCAATGTGTTGGCAAGAGTTTCCACTTAAAAACTGAGAAAAAAGATTCTAAAACGGAGCTAAAAACAGCTCCTAGTTGTCTCTTTCAAGCTAGTGGCAGCCTGCGTGTTTGAGCTACTATGGCGGGTTCCTGGCGTGCATGCTTGACCTGCAGTATGGCGGGAATGAGGCCTCTGCAAGTGGCACATTAAGCTGTGTGGTGGATTTAGCCTTTGCTAGTACAAAACAAAACAAAACAAAAAAAAAGAGATTTCTGGGCTACACGCTGCTTTGATAGAAGCAGAGACCCACTATTTCTGAGAGTTGATGGCTCCCAGAGCTGGCGGAAAACGTAGCCATGTTGGGAATCTGAGGTGGGCGGAGCCAGCAGCCACAGCTGCTGCAGTTTAAAGCAATAGATTCACAATAAGACAAATTCAGATGTAATAGTTTACAATGTGTGTAAAAGATATGTAGGCTTGAAAGAGACAAAAATGGTGATATATAGAGTTACAGAAACAAATACATAGTTTTAAAAAATAAAGTCATTAAAGAGACAGTAAAGGTAGTATAAAAAATAAGCCACGTAGAAATGGATATTACACAGAGAATCTGGATTGTGTTGTCGTTGGGACTTTTAACTGCAGAAAAACATTTGATTGTAAAAGCTGTAGAGTTATGCCAAAATGTATATTTTAAAGATACCTTGACTTCAAAATTTGGATGTAAGGATATGTTGCTTTGGAAAAGAGTCTCTTTTGTTTCCACAGAAAGACAGAGGCTATGGATTTGTTCAAGATTAAGATACATCAGGTTTGACCAGCCAAGACCCCCTGAAGGTCTCCGATGACACCATGGCCCAGATGATCCAACATCCAGAATGGTTTAAAGGCATCTGGCTCAGATGATACAGCCTCATGGACTATTCCATAATTCTAAATTTTTTTTGTTCCCCCACAAGATACAGCGCCCCCTTCCAGCAGGAAGTAGTAAGAGAAGCTACGCCCAAATTCCCAAATTATATGTAATTTTACTTTGTTAAGGTTAAAACCTTTCTTTTTGAAAAAAAAAAGGGGGAAGTGCTGTGGGATGTATGGCAAATGTGTTGCTAATTAATCAATAAAACACTGATTGGCCGTTGGCTAGGCAGGAAGTGTAGGCGGGGCAAGGAGGAGAATAAAGCGGGGAAGTGGAAGGCTGAGAGAGAGACACTGCCAGCCGCCATCAGGACAAGGAAGATGTAAGGTACCAGTAAGCCATGAGCCATGTGGCAAATTAAAGATTAATAGAAATGGGCTAAATATAAGAGTAAGAGCTAGACAATAACAGGCCTGAGCTAATAGCCAAGCAGTTTAAATAATGTAAGAGTCTGTGTGTTTATTTTATAAGTGGGCTCTGAGACTGGCGGGACTTGGTGGTGGGAGCTGGAGAGAAATTCTACAGCAACAGAGCACGCTTCTACTCTACTGTGTTTCCTATGGGGTCCAAACAGTGAGCTTGCTCAGAACAAAAGAACTGTGCTTCCTACACACATGGACCATATCTAGTTCAACTCTGCTTAGGAAACTGACAAGAACAGTAGCTCCTATTCAGTCCAATACACTGTACTTGCTGGGAACAGACGCGAGTGCTATTTGCACTGTGTATGGAATTTGGAGCGCAATAGTGACTCTTCTTACCAGAAAACAACTCTTGCTCGTAGGAACAAAAACTGCCTGTGACTCAACTCCATTTATGACTGGGAAACAAACGCTAGCTCGCCTTACAAGAAACACACTCTGCTTTAGAGAAAAGAGCACTCTTCTACTCTACTGTGTTTCCTATAGGGCCAGAACAGTGAGCTTGCTCAGAACAAGAGAACTGTGCTTCCTACACACACGGGAAATATCTCGTTCAACTCTGCTTAGGAAACTGACAAGAACAGTAGCTCCTCTTCAGTCCGATACACTGTACTTGCTGGGAACAGACGCGAGTGCTATTTGCACTGTGTATGGCAGTGGGAACACAATAGTGACTTTCCTTACCAGAAAACAACTCTTGCTCGTAGGACAAGAAACTGCATGTGATTCAACTCCATTTAGGACTGGGAAACAAACGCTAGCTCCCCTTACAAGAAACACACTCTGCTTTTGAGAAAAGAGCACTCTTCTACTCTACTGTGTTTCCTATAGGGAAAGAACAGTGAGATTGCTCAGAACAAAGAACTGTGCTTCCTACACACATGGCCGTATCTAGTTCAATTCTGCTTAGAACCTGACAAGAACAGTAGATCCTCTTCAGTCCAATACACGGTACATGCCGGGAACAGACGCCAGTGCTATTTGCCCTGTGTAAAACAATGGGAGCACAATAGTGACTCTTCTTACCAGAAAACAACTCTTGCTCGTAGGACCAGAAACTGCATGTGATTCAACTCCATTTAGGACTGGGAAACAAACGCTAGATCGCCTTACAAGAAACAAACTCTGCTTCTGAGAAAAGAGCACTCTTCCACTCTTCTGTGTTTCCTATAGGGCCAGAACAGTGAGCTTGCTCAGAACAAAAGAACTGTGCTTTCTACACGCACGGGCCATATCTAGTTCAACTCTGCTTAGGAAACTGACAAGAACAGTAGCTCCTCTTCAGTCCAATACACTGTACTTGCTGGGAATAGACATGAGTGCTATTTGCACTGTTTATGACAAAGGGAGAAAAATAGTGACTTTCCTTTCCAGAAAACATCCCTTGTTGGTTGGACCAGAAACTGCATGTGATTCAACTCCATTTTGGACTGGGAAACACACGCTAGCTCGCCTTACAAGAAACACATTCTGCTTTTGAGAAAAGAGCACTCTTCTATTCTACTGTATTTCCTATGAGGTCCGAACAGTGAGCTTGCTCAGAACAAAAGAACTGTGTTTCCTACACACACGGGCCATATCTAGTTCAACTCTGGTTAGGAAACTGACAAGAGCAGTAGCTCCTCTTCAGTCCAATACACTGTACTTGCTGGGAACAGACGCGAGTGCTATTTGCACTGTGTATGGCATTGGAACACAATAGTGACTTGTCTTACCAGAAAACAACTCTTGCTCGTAGGACAAAAAACTGCATGTGACTGAACTCCATTTAGGACTGGGAAACAAATGCTAGCTCGACTTCCAAGAAACACATTCTGCTTTTGAGAAAAGAGCACTCTTCTACTCTACTGTGTTTCCTATGTGTTCCGAACAGTGAGCTTGCTCAGAACAAAAAAACTGTGCTTCCTACACACACGGCCATATCTAGTTCAACTCTGCTTAGGAAACTGACAAGAACATTAGCTCCTCTTCCTTCCAATACACTGTACTTGCAGGGAACAGACGCGAGTGCTATTTGCACTGTGTATGGCAATTGGAGCACAATAGTGACTTGTCTTACCAGAAAACAACTCTTGCTCGTTGGACAAAAAACTGCATGTGACTCAACTCCATTTAGGACTGGGAAACAAACGCTAGCTCGACTTCCAAGAAACACACTCTGCTTTTGAGAAAAGAGCACTCTTCTACTCTACTGTGTTTCCTATAGAGCCAGAAGAGTGAACTTGCTCAGAACATTAGAACTGTGCTTACTACACACACGGCCATATCTAGTTCAATTCTGCTTAGGAACCTGACAAGAACAGTAGATCCTCTTCTGTACATTACACTGTACTTGCTGGGAACAGACGCCAGTGCTATTTGTCCTGTGTATGGCAATGGCAGCGCAATAGTGACTCTTCTTACCATAAAACAACCCTTGCTCGTAGGACCAGAAACTGCATGTGATTCATCTCCATTTAGGACTGGGAAACAAACGCTAGCTCGCCTTACAAGAAACACACTCTGCTTTAGGGAAAAGAGCACTCTTCTACTCTATTGTGTTTCCTATAGGGCCAGAACAGTGAGCTTTCTCAGAACAAAAGAACTGTGCTTCCTACACACGGGCCATAACTAGTTCAACTCTGCTTAGAAAACTGACAAGAACAGTAGCTCCTCTTCAGTCCGTTACACTGTACTTGCTGGGAACAGACGCGAGTGCTATTTGCACTGTGTATGGCTTGGGAGCGCAATAGTGACTTTCCTTACCAGAAAACAACTCTTGCTCGTACGACCAGAAACTGCATGTGATTCAACTCCATTTAGGACTGGGAAACAAACGCTAGCTCGCCTTACAAGAAACACAATCTGTTTTTGAGAAAAGAGCACTCTTCTACTCTACTGTGTTTCCTATGGGGTCCGAACAGTGAGCTTGCTCAGAACAAAAGAACTGTGCTTTCTACACACACGGGCCATATCTAGTTCAACTCTGCTTAGGAAACAAACAAGAACAGTAGCTCCTCTTCAGTCCGATACACTGTACTTGCCGGGAAAAGACGCGAGTGCTATTTGCACTGTGTTTGGCATTGGAGCACAATAGTGACTCGTCTTACCAGAAAACAACTCTTGCTCGTAGGACAAAAAAATGCATGTGACTCAACTCCATTTAGGACTGGGAAACAAACGCTAGCTCGACTTACAAGAAACACACTCTGGTTTTGAGAAAAGAGCATTCTTCTACTCTACTGTGTTTCCTATGTGGTCCGAACAGTGAGCTTGCTCAGAACAAAAGAACTGTGCTTCCTACACACACGGCCATATCTAGTTCAATTCTGCTTAGGAACCTGACAAGAACAGTAGATCCTCTATAGTCCAATACACTGTACTTGCTGGGAACAAACGCCAGTGTTATTTGTCCTGTGTATTGCAATGCCAGCGCAATAGTGACTCTTCTTACCAGAAAACAACTCTTGCTTGTAGGACCAGAAACTGCATGTGATTCAACTCCATTTAAGACTGGGAAACAAAAGCTGGCTCACCTTACAAGAAACACACTCTGCTTTGGAGAAAAGAGCACTCTTCTACTCTACTGTGTTTCCTATAGGGCCAGAACAGTGAGCTTGCTCAGAACAAAAGAACTGTGATTCCTACACACGGGCCATATCTAGTTCAACTCTGCTCAGGAAACTGACAAGAACAGTAGCACCTCTTCAGTCCGATACACTGTACTTGCTGGGAACAGACGCGAGTGCTATTTGCACTGTGTATGGCAATGGGAGCGCAATAATGACTTTCCTTACCAGAAAACAACTCTTGCTCGTAAGACCAGAAACTGCATGTGATTCAACTCCATTTATTACTGGGAAACAAATGCTAGCTCGCCTTACATGAAACACACTGTGCTTTTGAGAAAAGAGCACTCTTCTACTCTACTGTGTTTCCTAAGGGGTCTGAACAGTGAGCTTGCTCAGAACAAAAGAACTGTGCTTCCTACACACATGGGCCATATCTAGTTCAACTCTGCTTAGGAAACAAACAAGAACAATAGCTCCTCTTCCTTCCAATACACTGTACTTGCAGGGAACAGACGCGAGTGCTATTTGCACTGTGTATGGCAATTGGAGCACAATAGTGACTTGTCTTACCAGAAAACAACTCTTGCTCGTAGGACAAAAAATTGCATGTGACTCAACTCCATTTAGGACTAGGAAACAAACGCTAGCTCGACTTCCAAGAAACACACTCTGCTTTTGAGAAAAGAGCACTCTTCTACTCTATTGTGTTTCCTATAGAGCCAAAAGATTGAACTTGCTCAGAACATTAGAACTGTGCTTCCTACACACACAGCAATATCTAGTTGAATTCTGCTTAGGAACCTCACAAGAACAGTAGATCCTCTTCTGTACAATACACTGTACTTGGTGGGAACAGACGCCAGTGCTATTTGTCCTGTGTATGGCAATGGCAGTGGAATAGTGACTCTTCTTACCATAAAACAACTCTTGCTCGTAGGACTAGAAACTGCATGTGATTCAACTCCATTTAGGACTGGGAAACAAACGCTAGCTCACCTTACAAGAAACAAACGCTGCTTTAGAGAAAAGAGCACTCTTCTACTCTACTGTGTTTCCTATAGGGCCAGAACAGTGAGCTTGCTCAGAACAAAAGCACTGTGCTTCCTACACACAGGGCCATATCTCGTTCAACTCTGCTTAGGAAACTGACAAGAACAGTAGCACCTCTTCAGTCCGATACACTGTACTCGCTGGGAACAGACGCGAGTGCTATTTGCACTGTGTATGGCAATGGGAGCGCAATAGTGACTTTCCTTACCAGAAAACAACTCTTGCTCGTAAGACCAGAAACTGCATGTGATTCAACTCCATTTAGGACTGGGAAACAAATGCTAGCTCGCCTTACATGAAACACACTCTGCTTTTGCGAAAAGAGCACTCTTCTACTCTGCTGTGTTTCTTAAGGGGTCCGAACAGTGAGCTTGCTCAGAACAAAAGAACTGTGCTTCCTACACACATGGGCCATATCTAGTTCAACTCTGCTTAGGAAACTGAAAAGAACAATAGCTCCTCTTCCTTCAAATACACTGTACTTGCAGGGAACAGAAGCGAGTGCTATTTGTACTGTGTATGGCAATTGGAGCACAATAGTGACTTGTCTTACCAAAAAACAACTCTTGCTCGTAGGACAAAAAACTGCATGTGACTCAACTCCATTTAGGACTGGGAAACAAACGCTAGCTCAACTTCCAAGAAACACACTCTGCTTTTGAGAAAAGAGCACTCTTCTACTCTACTGTGTTTCCTATGTGTTCCGAACAATGAGCTTGCTCAGAACAAAAAAACTGTGCTTCCTACACACACGGCCATATCTAGTTCAAGTCTGCTTAGGAACCTGACAAGAACAGTAGATCCTCTTCAGTCCAATACACTGTACTTGCTGGGAACAGACGCCAGTGCTATTTGTCCTGTGTATGGCAATGGCAGCGCAATAGTGACTCTTCTTACCAGAAAACAACTCTTGCTTGTAGGACCAGAAACTGCATGTGATTCAACTCCATTTAGGACTAGGAATAAATGCTAGCTCGCCTTACAAAAACACACTCTGCTTTTGGGAAAAGAGCACTCTTCTACTCTACTGTGTTTCCAATAGGGCCAGAACAGTGAGCTTGTTCAGAACATAAGAACTGTGCTTCCTACACACACGGGCCATATCTAGTTCAACTCTGCTTAGGAAAGTGACAAGAACAGTAGCTCTTCTTCAGTCCGATACACTGTACTTGCTGGGAATAGACGCGAGAGCTATTTGCACTATGAATGGCAAGGGGAGCGCAATAGTGACTTTCCTTACCAGAAAACAACTCTTGCTCTTAGGACCAGAAACTGCATGAGATTCAACTCCATTTAGGACTGGGAAACAAACGCTAGCTCGCCTTACAAGAAACACACTCTGCTTTTGAGAAAAGAGCACTCTTCTACTCTACTTTGTTTCTTATGGTGTCCGAACAGTGAGCTTGCTCAGAACAAAAGAACTGTGCTTCGTACACACACGGCCATATCTAGTTCAAATCTGCTTAGGAACCTGATAAGAACAGTAGATCCTCTTCAGTCCAATACACTGTACTTGCGGGGAATAGACGCGAGTGCTTTTTGCACTGTGTATGGCATTGGAACACAATAGTGACTTGTCTTACCAGAAAACAACTCTTGCTCGTAGGACAAAAAACTGCATGTGACTGAACTCCATTTAGGACTGGGAAACAAATGCTAGCTCGACTTCCAAGAAACACATTCTGCTTTTGAGAAAAGAGCACTCTTCTACTCTACTGTTTTTCCTATGTGTTCCGAACAGTGAGCTTGCTCAGAACAAAAAAACTGTGCTTCCTACACACACGGCCATATCTAGTTCAAGTCTGCTTAGGAACCTGACAAGAACAGTAGATCCTCTTCAGTCCAATACACTGTACTTGCTGGGAACAAACGCCAGTGCTATTTGTCCTGTGTATGGCAATGGCAGCGCAATAGTGACTCTTCTTACCAGAAAACAACCCTTGCTCGTAGGACGAGAAACTGCATGTGATTCCACTCCATTTAGGACTGGGAAACAAATGCTAGCTCACCTTACATGAAACACACTCTGCTTTTGAGAAAAGAGCAATCTTCTACTCTACTCTGTTTCCTATTGGCTCCGAACAGTGAGCTTGCTTAGAACAAAAGAACTGTGCTTCCTACACACACAGGCCATATCTAGTTCAACTCTACTTAGGCAACTGACAAGAACAGTAGCTCCTCTTCAGTCCGATACACTGTACTTGCTGGGAACAGACACGAGTGCTATTTGCACTGTGTATGGCAATTGGAGCACAATAGTGACTCGTCTTACCAGAAAAAAACTCTTGCTCGTAGGACAAAAAACTGCATGTGACTCAACTCCATTTAGGACTGTGAAACAAATGCTAGCTCGCCTAACAAGAAACACACTCTGCTTTTGAGAAAAGAGCACTCTTCTACTCTACTGTGTTTCCTATAGGGCCAGAACAATGAGCTTGCTCAGAACAAAAGAACTGTACTTCCTACACACGGGCCATAACTAGTTCAACTCTGCTTAGGAAACTGACAAGAACAGTAGCTCCTCTTCAGTCTGCTACACTGTAATTGCTGGGAACAGACGCGAGTGCTATTTGCACTGTGTATGGCAATGGGAGTGCAATAGTGACTTTCCTTACCAGAAAACAACTCTTGCTCGTAGGACCAGAAACTGCATGTGATTCAACTCCATTTAGGACTGGGAAACAAATGCTAGCTCGCCTTACAAGAAACACACTCTGCTTTTGAGAAAAGAGCACTCTTCTACTCTACTGTGTTTCCTATGGGGTCCGAACAGTGAGCTTGCTCAGAACAAAAGAACTGTGCTTTCTACACACACGGGCCATATCTAATTAAACTCTGCTTAGGAAACAAACAAGAACAGTAGCTCCTCTTCAGTCCAATACACTGTACTTGCGGGGAACAGACGCGAGTGCTATTTGCACTGTGTATGGCATTGGAGCACAATAGTGACTTGTCTTACCAGAAAATAAATCTTCCTCATTGCACAAAAAACTGCATGTGACTCAACTCCATTTAAGACTGGGAAACAAACGCTAGCTCGACTTCCAAGAAACACACTCTGCTTTTGAGAAAAGAGCACTCTTCTACTCCACTGTGTTTCCTATGTGTTCCGAACAGTGAGCTTGCTCAGAACAAAAAAACTGTGCTTCCTACACACACGGCCATATCTAGTTCAAGTCTGCTTAGGAACCTGACAAGAACAGTAGATCCTCTTCAATCCAATACACTGTACTTGCTGGGAACACACGCCAGTGCTATTTGTCCTGTGTATGGCAATGGCAGTGCAATAGTGACTCTTCTTACCAGAAAACAACTCTTGCTTGTAGGACCAGAAACTGCATGTGATTCAACTCCATTTAGGACTAGGAAACAAACACTAGCTCGCCTTACAAAAACACACTCTGCTTTTGAGAAAAGAGCACTCTTCTACTCTACTGTGTTTCCAATAGGGCCAGAACAGTGAGCTTGTTCAGAACATAAGAACTGTGCTTCCTACACACACGGGCCATATCTAGTTCAACTCTGCTTAGGAAACTGACAAGAACAGTAGCTCCTCTTCAGACCGATACACTGTACTTGCTGGGAATAGACGCGAGAGCTATTTCCACTATGTATGGCAAGAGGAGCGCAATAGTGACTTTCCTTACCAGAAAACAACTCTTGCTCTTAGGACCAGAACCTGCATGAGATTCAACTCCATTTAGGACTGGGAAACAAACGCTAGCTCGCCTTAAAAGAAACACACTCTGCTTTTGAGAAAAGAGCACTCTTCTACTCTACTGTGTTTCCTATGATGTCTGAACAGTGAGCTTGCTCAGAACAAAAGAACTGTGCTTCCTACACACACGACTATATCTAGTTCAATTCTGGTTCGGAACCTGACAAGAACAGTAGATCCTCTTCAGTCCAATACACTGTACTTGCGGGGAACAGACGCGAGTGCTATTTGCACTGTGTATGGCATTGGAGCACAATAGTGACTTGTCCTACCAGAAAACAACTCTTGCTCGTAGGACAAAAAACTGCATGTGACTCAACTCCATTTAGGACTGGGAAACAAACGCTAGCTCGACTTCCAAGAAACACACTCTGCTTTTGAGAAAAGAGCACTCTTCTACTCTACTGTGTTCCCTATGTGTTCTGAACAGTGAGCTTGCTCAGAACAAAAAAACTTTGCTTCCTATACACACGGCCATATCTAGTTCAAGTCTGCTTAGGAACCTGACAAGAACAGTAGATCCTCTTCAGTCCAATACACTGTACTTGCTGGGAACAAACGCCAGTGCTATTTGTCCTGTGTGTGGCAATGGCAGCGCAATAGTGACTCTTCTTACCAGAAAACAACCCTTGCTCGTAGGACCATAAACTGCATGTGATTCAACTCCATTTAGGACTGGGAAACAAATGCTAGCTCGCCTTACATGAAACACACTCTGCTTTTGAGAAAAGAGCACTCTTCTACTCTACTGTGCTTCCTATGGGGTCCGAACAGTGAGCCTGCTCAGAACAAAAGAACTGTGCTTCCTACATACACGACCATATCTAGTTCAATTCTGCTTAGGAACCTGACAAGAACAGTAGATCCTCTTCAGTCCAATACACTGTACTTGCTGGGAACAGACGCCAGTGCAATTTGTCCTGTGTATGGCAATGGCAGCGAAATAGTGACTCTTCTTACTATAAAACAACTCTTGCTCGTAGGACCAGAAACTGCATGTGATTCAACTCCATTTAGGACTGGGAAACAAAAGCTAGCTCACTTTATAGGAAACACACTCTGCTTTTGTGGAAAGAGCACTCTTCTACTCTACTGTGTTTCCTATAGGGCCAGAACAGTGAGCTTGCTCAGAACAAAAGAACTGTGCTTCCTACACACGGGCCATATTTAGTTCAACTCTGCTTAGGAAACTGACAAGAACAGCAGCTCCTCTTCAGTCCGATACACAGTACATGCTGGGAAAAGACGGAAGTGCTATTTGCCTTGTGCAGGGCAATGGGAGCGCAATAGAGACTTTCCTTACCAGAAAACAACTCTTGTTCGTAGGACCAGAAACTGCATGGGATTCAACTCCATTTAGGACTAGGAAACAAACGCTAGCTTGCCTTACAAAAACACACTCTGCTTTTGAGAAAAGAGCATGCTTCTACTCTACTGTGTTTCCTATAGGGCCAGAAAAGTGAGCTTGCTCAGAACATAAGAACTGTGCTTCCTACACACACGGGCCATGTCATGTTCAACTCTGCTTAGGAAACTGACAAGAACAGTAGCTCCTCTTTAGTCCGATACACTGTACTTGCTGGGAACAGACGCAGGAGCTATTTGCACTGTGTATGGCAAGGGGAGCACAATATTGAATTTCCTTACCTAAAACAAGTCTTGCTCTTAGGACCAGAAACTGCATGTGATTCAACTCCATTTAGGACTGGGAAACAAACGCTAGCTCGCCTTACAAGAAACACACTCTGCTTTTGAGAAAATAGCAATCTTCTACTCTACTGTGTTTCCTATGGGGTCCGAACAGTGAGCCTGCTCAGAACAAAAGAACTGTGCTTCCTACTTACACGACCATATCTAGTTCAATTCTGCTTAGGAACCTGACAAGAACAGTAGATCCTCTTCAGTCCAGTACACTGTACTTGCTGGGAACAGACGCCAGTGCTATTTGTCCTGTGTATGGCAATGGCAGCGCAATAGTGACTCTTCTTACTATAAAACAACTCTTGCTCGTAGGACCAGAAACTGCATGTGATTCAACTCCATTTAGGACTGGGAAACAAAAGCTAGCTCACCTTACAAGAAACACACTCTGCTTTTGTGGAAAGAGCACTCTTCTACTCTACTGTGTTTCCTATATGGCCATAACAGTGAGCTTGGTCAGAACAAAAGAACTGTGCTTCCTACACACGGGCCATAACTAGTTCAACTCTGCTTAGGAAACTGACAAGAACAGTAGCTCCTCTTCAGTCCGAAACACTGTACTTGCTGGGAACTGACGCGAGTGCTATTTGCACTGTGTATGGCAATGGGAGCGCAATAGTGACTTTCCTTACCAGAAAACAACTATTGCTCATAGAACCAGAAACTGCATGTGATTCAAATCCATTTAGGACTGGGATACAAATGCTAGCTCGCCTTACATGAAACACACTCTGCTTTTGAGAAAAGAGCACTCTTCTATTCTACTGTGCTTCCTATGGGGTCAAAACAGGGGGCTTGCTCAGAACAAAAGAACTGTGCTTCCTACACACACGGGCCATATCTAGTTCAACTCTGCTTAGGAAACTGAGAAGAGCAATAGCTCCTCTTCAGTCCAAGACACTGTACTTTCGGGGAACAGACGCGAGTGCTATTTGCACTGTGTATGGCAATTGGAGCACAATAGTGACTCGCCTTACCAGAAAACAACTCTTGCTCGTAGGACAAAAACTGCATGTGACTCAACTCCATTTAGGACTGGGAAACAAACGCTAGCTCACCTTACAAGAAACACACTCTGCTTTTGAGAAAAGAGCACTCTTCTACTCTACTGTGTTTCCTATGGGGCCAGAACAGTGAGCTTGCTCAGAACAAAAGAACTGTGCTTCCTACACATGGGCCATATCTAGTTCAACTCTGCTTAGGAAACTGACAAGAACAGTAGCTCCTCTTCAGTCCGGTACACTGTGCTTGCTGGGAACAGACGCGAGTGCTCTTTGCCTTGTGTAGGGCAATGGGAGCGCAATAATGAATTTCCTTACCAGAAAAAAACTCTTGTTCGTAGGGCCAGAAACTGCATGTAATTCAACTCCATTTAGGACTAGGAAACAAACGCTAGCTCGCCTTACAAAAACACACTGTGCTTTTGAGAAAAGAGCACTCTTCTACTCTACTGTATTTCCTATGTGTTCCAAACAGTGAGCGTGCTCAGAACAAAAAAACTGTGCTTCCTACACACACGGCCATATCTAGTTCAAGTCTGCTTAGGAACCTGACAAGAACAGTAGATCCTCTTCAGTCCAATACACTATACTTGCTGGGATCAGACGCCAGTGCTATTTGTCCTGTGTATGGCAATGGCAGCGCAATAGTGACTCTTCTTACCAGAAAACAACTCTTGCTCGTAGGACCAGAAACTGCATGTGATTCCACTCAATTTAGGACTGGGAAACAAACTCTAGCTCGCTTTACAAGAAACACACTCTGCTTTTGAGAAAAGAGCACTCTTCTACTCTACTGTGTTTCCTATAGGGCCAGAACAGTGAACTTGCTCAGAAAAAAAGAACTGTACTTCCTACACACACGGGCCATATCTAGTTCAACTCTGCTTAGGAAACTGACAAGAACAGTAGCTCCTATTCAGTCCAATACACTGTACTTGCTGGGAAAAGACGCGAGTGCTATTTGCCTTGTATAGGGCAATGGGAGCGCAATAGTGACTTTCCTTACCAGAAAAAAACTCTTGATCGTAGGACCAGAAACTGCATGTGATTCAACTCCAATTAGGACTAGGAAACAAACGCTAGCTCGCCTTACAAAAACACACTCTGCTTTTGAGAAAAGAGCACTCTTCTACTCTACTGTGTTTCCTATAGGGCCAGAACAGTGAGCTTGCTCAGAACAAAAGAACAGTGCTTCCTACACACACGGCCATATCTAGTTCAACTCTGCTTAGGAAAAAAAACAAGAACAGTAGCTCCTCTTCAGTCCAATACACTGTACTTGCGGGGAACAGACGCGAGTGCTATTTGCACTGTGTATGGCAATTGGAGCACAATAGTGACTTGTCTTACGAGAAAACAACTCTTGCTCGTAGGACAAAAAACTGCATGTGTGTCAACTCCATTGAGGACTGGGAAACAAACGCTAGCTCGACTTCCAAGAAACACACTCTGCTTTTGAGAAAAGAGCACTCTTCTACTCTACTGTGTTCCCTATGTGTTCCTGAACAGTGAGCTTGCTCAGAACAAAAAAACTGTGCTTCCTATACACACGGCCATATCTAGTTCAAGTCTGCTTAGGAACCTGACAAGAACAGTAGATCCTCTTCAGTCCAATACACTGTACTTGCTGGGAACAAACGCCAGTGCTATTTGTCCTGTGTATGGCAATGGCAGCGCAATAGTGACTCTTCTTACCAGAAAACAACCCTTGCTCGTAGGACGAGAAACTGCATGTGATTCCACTCCATTTAGGACTGGGAAACAAATGCTAGCTCACCTTACATGAAACACACTCTGCTTTTGAGAAAAGAGCAATCTTCTACTCTACTGTGTTTCCTATTGGCTCCGAACAGTGAGCTTGCTTAGAACAAAAGAACTGTGCTTCCTACACACACAGGCCATATCTAGTTCAACTCTACTTAGGCAACTGACAAGAACAGTAGCTCCTCTTCAGTCCGATACACTGTACTTGCGGGGAACAGACGCGAGTGCTATTTGCACTGTGTATGGCATTGGAGCACAATAGTGACTTGTCTTACCAGAAAATAACTCTTCCTCATTGCACAAAAAACTGCATGTGACTCAACTCCATTTAAGACTGGGAAACAAACGCTAGCTCGACTTCCAAGAAACACACTCTGCTTTTGAGAAAAGAGCACTCTTCTACTCCACTGTGTTTCCTATGTGTTCCGAACAGTGAGCTTGCTCAGAACAAAAAAACTGTGCTTCCTACACACACGGCCATATCTAGTTCAAGTCTGCTTAGGAACCTGACAAGAACAGTAGATCCTCTTCAATCCAATACACTGTACTTGCTGGGAACACACGCCAGTGCTATTTGTCCTGTGTATGGCAATGGCAGTGCAATAGTGACTCTTCTTACCAGAAAACAACTCTTGCTTGTAGGACCAGAAACTGCATGTGATTCAACTCCATTTAGGACTAGGAAACAAACGCTAGCTCGCCTTACAAAAACACACTCTGCTTTTGAGAAAAGAGCACTCTTCTACTCTACTGTGTTTCCAATAGGGCCAGAACAGTGAGCTTGTTCAGAACATAAGAACTGTGCTTCCTACACACACGGGCCATATCTAGTTCAACTCTGCTTAGGAAACTGACAAGAACAGTAGCTCCTCTTCAAACCGATACACTGTACTTGCTGGGAATAGACGCGAGAGCTATTTCCACTATGTATGGCAAGAGGAGCGCAATAGTGACTTTCCTTACCAGAAAACAACTCTTGCTCTTAGGACCAGAACCTGCATGAGATTCAACTCCATTTAGGACTGGGAAACAAACGCTAGCTCGCCTTACAAGAAACACACTCTGCTTTTGAGAAAAGAGCACTCTTCTACTCTACTGTGTTTCCTATGATGTCTGAACAGTGAGCTTGCTCAGAACAAAAGAACTGTGCTTCCTACACACACGACTATATCTAGTTCAATTCTGGTTCGGAACCTGACAAGAACAGTAGATCCTCTTCAGTACAATACACTGTACTTGCGGGGAACAGACGCGAGTGCTATTTGCACTGTGTATGGCATTGGAGCACAATAGTGACTTTCCTACCAGAAAACAACTCTTGCTCGTAGGACAAAAAACTGCATGTGACTCAACTCCATTTAGGACTGGGAAACAAACGCTAGCTCGACTTCCAAGAAACACACTCTGCTTTTGAGAAAAGAGCACTCTTCTACTCTACTGTGTTTCCTATGTGTTCCGAACAGTGAGCTTGCTCAGAACAAAAAAACTTTGCTTCCTATACACACGGCCATATCTAGTTCAAGTCTGCTTAGGAACCTGACAAGAACAGTAGATCCTCTTCAGTCCAATACACTGTACTTGCTGGGAACAAACGCCAGTGCTATTTGTCCTGTGTGTGGCAATGGCAGCGCAATAGTGACTCTTCTTACCAGAAAACAACCCTTGCTCGTAGGACCAGAAACTGCATGTGATTCAACTCCATTTAGGACTGGGAAACAAACGCTAGCTCGCCTTACATGAAACACACTCTGCTTTTGAGAAAAGAGCACTCTTCTACTCTACTGTGCTTCCTATGGGGTCCGAACAGTGAGCCTGCTCAGAACAAAAGAACTGTGCTTCCTACATACACGACCATATCTAGTTCAATTCTGCTTAGGAACCTGACAAGAACAGTAGCTCCTATTCAGTCCAATACACTGTACTTGCTGGGAACAGACGCCAGTGCAATTTGTCCTGTGTATGGCAATGGCAGCGAAATAGTGACTCTTCTTACTATAAAACAACTCTTGCTCGTAGGACCAGAAACTGCATGTGATTCAACTCCATTTAGGACTGGGAAACAAAAGCTAGCTCACTTTACAGGAAACACACTCTGCTTTTGTGGAAAGAGCACTCTTCTACTCTACTGTGTTTCCTATAGGGCCAGAACAGTGAGCTTGCTCAGAACAAAAGAACTGTGCTTCCTACACATGGGCCATATTTAGTTCAACTCTGCTTAGGAAACTGACAAGAACAGTAGCTCCTCTTCAGTCCGATACACCGTACATGCTGGGAAAAGACGGAAGTGCAATTTGCCTTGTGCAGGGCAATGGGAGCGCAATAGAGACTTTCCTTACCAGAAAACAACTCTTGTTCGTAGGACCAGAAACTGCATGGGATTCAACTCCATTTAGGACTAGGAAACAAACGCTAGCTTGCCTTACAAAAACACACTCTGCTTTTGAGAAAAGAGCACGCTTCTACTCTACTGTGTTTCCTATAGGGCCAGAAAAGTGAGCTTGCTCAGAACATAAGAACTGTGCTTCCTACACACACGGGCCATATCATGTTCAACTCTGCTTAGGAAACTGACAAGAACAGTAGCTCCTCTTCAGTCCGATACACTGTACTTGCTGGGAACAGACGCAGGAGCTATTTGCACTGTGTATGGCAAGGGGAGCACAATATTGAATTTCCTTACCAGAAAATAACTCTTGCTCTTAGGACCAGAAACTGCATGTGATTCAACTCCATTTAGGACTGGGAAACAAATGCTAGCTCGCCTTACAAGAAACACACTCTGCTTTTGAGAAAAGAGCACTCTTCTACTCTACTGTGTTTCCTATGGTGTCCAAACAGTGAGCTTGCTCAGAACAAAAGAACTGTGCTTCCTACACACACGGGCCATATCTAGTTCAACTCTGCTTAGGAAACTGAGAAGAACAGTAGCTCCTCTTCAGTCCAAGACACTGTACTTTCGGGGAAAAGACGCGAGTGCTATTTGCACTGTGTATGGCAATTGGAGCACAATAGTGACTCGTCTTACCAGAAAACAACTCTTGTTCGTAGGAAAAAAAACTGCATGTGACTCAACTCCATTTAGGACTGGGAAACAAACGCTAGCTCGCCTTACAAGAAACACACCCTGCTTTTGAGGAAAGAGCACTCTTCTACACTACTGTGTTTCCTTTTGGGTCTGAACAGTGAGCTTGCTCAGAACAAAAGGACTGTGCTTCCTACACACACGGCCATAACTAGTTCAATTCTGCTTAGGAACCTGACAAGAACAGTAGATCCTCTTCAGTCCGGTACACTGTACTTGCTGGGAACAGACGCGAGTGCTATTTGCACTGTGTATGGCAATGGGAGCGCAATAGTGACTTTCCTTACCAGAAAACAACTCTTGCTCGTAGGACCAGAAACTGCATGTGATTCAACTCCATTTAGGACTGGGAAACAAATGCTAGCTCGCCTTACATGAAACACACTCTGCTTTTGAGAAAAGGGCACTCTTCTACTCTACTGTGCTTCCTATGGGGTCCGAACAGTGAGCTTGCTCAGAACAAAAGAACTGTGCTTCCTACACACACGGGCCATATCTAGTTCAACTCTGCTTAGGAAACTGAGAAGAACAGTAGCTCCTCTTCAGTCCAATACACTGTACTTGCTGGGAACAGACAGGAGGGCTATTTGCACTGTGTATGGCAATGGGACCACAATAGTTACTTTCCTTACCAGAAAACAACTCTTGCTCGTAGGACCAGAAACTGCATGTGACTCAACTCCATTTAGGACTGGGAAACAAACGCTAGCTCGCCTTACAAGAAACACACTCTGCTTTTGTGGAAAGAGCACTCTTCTACTCTACTGTGTTTCCTATATGGCCATAACAGTGAGCTTGGTCAGAACAAAAGAACTGTGCTTCCTACACACGGGCCATAACTAGTTCAACTCTGCTTAGGAAACTGACAAGAACAGTAGCTCCTCTTCAGTCCGAAACACTGTACTTGCTGGGAACAGACGCGAGTGCTATTTGCACTGTGTATGGCAATGGGAGCGCAATAGTGACTTTCCTTACCAGAAAACAACTCTTGCTCGTAGGACCAGAAACTGCATGTGATTCCACTCCATGTAGGACTGGGAAGCAAATGCTAGCTCGCCTTACAAGAAACACAATCTGCTTTAGAGAAAAGGGCACTCTTCTAATCTACTGTGTTTACTATGGGGTCCAAACAGTGAGCTTGCTCAGAACAAAAAAACTGTGCTTCCTACACACACGGGCCATATCTAGTTCAACTCTGCTTAGGAAACTGACAAGAACAATAGATCCTCTTCAGTCCAATACACTGTCCTTGTGGGGAACAGACGCAAGTGCTATTTGCACTGTGTATGGCAATTGGAGCCCAATAGTGACTTGTCTTACCAGAAAACAACTCTTGTTCGTAGGATCAGAAACTGCATGTGATTCAACTCCATTTAACTAGGAAACAAACGCTAGCTCGCCTTACAAAAACACACTCTGCTTTTGAGAAAAGAGCACGCTTCTACTCTACTGTTTTTCCTATAGGGCCAGAACAGTGAGCTTGCTCAGAACATAAGAACTGTGCTTCCTACACACAAGGGCCATATCATGTTCAACTCTGCTTAGGAAACTGACAAGAAAGGTAGCTCCTCTTCAATCCGATACACTGTACTTGCTGGGAACAGACGCGAGAGCTATTTGCACTGTGTATGGCAAGGGGAGCGTAATAGTGACTTTCCTTACCAGAAAACAACTCTTGCTCTTAGGACCAGAAACTGCATGTGATTCAACTCCATTTAGGACTGGGAAACAAACGCTAGCTCGCCTCACAAGAAACACACTCTGCTTTAGAGAGAAGAGCACTCTTCTACTCTACTGTGTTTCCTATAGGGCCAGAACAGTGAGCTTGCTCAGAACAAAAGAACTGTGCTTCCTACACACGGGCCATATCTAGTTCAATTCTGCTTAGGAAACTGACAAGAACAGTAGCTCCTCTTCAGTCCGATACACTGTACTTGCTGGGAACAGACGCGAGTGCTATTTGCACTGTGTATGGCAAGGGGAGCACAATAGTGACTCTTCTTACCATAAAACAACTCTTGCACGTAGGACTAGAAACTGCATGTGATTCAACTCCATTTAGGACTGGGAAACAAATGCTAGCTCGCCTTAAAAGAAACACACTCTGCTTTTGAGAAAAGAGCACTCTTCTACTCTACTGTGTTTCCAATTGGGTCTGAACAGTGAGCTTGCTCAGAACAAAAGAACTGTGCTTCCTACACACACAGCCATAACTTGTTCAATTCTGCTTAGGAACCTGACAAGAACAGTAGATCCTCTTCAGTCCAATACACTGTACTTCCTGGGAACAGACGCCAGGGCTATTTGTCCTGTGTATGGCAATGGCAGCGCAATAGTGACTCTTCTTACCATAAAACAACTCTTGCTCGTAGGACCAGAAACTGCATGTGATTCAACTCCATTTAGGAATGGGAAACAAAAGCTAGCTCACCTTACAAGAAACACACTCTGCTTTAGAGAAAAGAGCACTCTTCTACTCTACTGTGTTTCCTATAGGGCCAGAACAGTGAGCTTGCTCAGAACAAAAGAACTGTGCTTCCTACACACGGGCCATATCTAGTTCAACTCTGCTTAGGAAACTGAAAAGAACAGTAGCTCCTCTTCAGTCCGATACACTGTACTTGCTGGGAACAGACGCGAGTGGTATTTGCACTGTGTATGGCAATGGGAGCGCAATAGTGACTTTCCTTACCAGAAAACAACTATTGCTCATAGAACCAGAAACTGCATGTGATTCAACTCCATTTAGGACTGGGATACAAATGCTAGCTCGCCTTACATGAAACACACTCTGCTTTTGAGAAAAGAGCACTCTTCTACTCTACTGTGCTTCCTATGGGGTCCGAACAGTGAGCTTCCGCAGAACAAAAGAACTGTGCTTCCTACACACACGGGCCATATCTAGTTCAACTCTGCTTAGGAAACTGAGAAGAACAGTAGCTCCTCTTCAGTCCAAGACACTGTACTTTCGGGGAACAAACGCGAGTGCTATTTGCACTGTGTATGGCAATTGGAGCACAATAGTGACTCGTCTTACCAGAAAACAACTCTTGCTCGTAGGACAAAAAACTGCATGTGACTCAACTCCATTTAGGACTGGGAAACAAACACTAGCTCGCCTTACAAGAAACACACTCTGCTTTTGAGGAAAGAGCACTCTTCTACACTACTGTGTTTCCGTTTGGGTCTGAACAGTGAGCTTGCTCAGAACAAAAGGACTGTGCCTCCTACACACACGGCCATAACTAGTTCAATTCTGCTTAGGAACCTGACAAGAACAGTAGATCCTCTTCAGTCCAATACTCTGTACTTGCTGCTAACAGACGCCAGTGCTATTTGTCCTGTGTATGGCAATGGCAGCGCAATAGTGACTCTTCTTACCATAAAACAACTCTTGCTCGTAGGACCAGAAACTGCATGTGATTCAACTCCATTTAGGACTGGGAAACAAAAGCTAGCTCACCTTACAAGAAACACACTCTGCTTTAGAGAAAAGAGCACTCTTCTACTCTACTGTGTTTCCTATGGGGCCAGAACAGTGAGCTTGCTCAGAACAAAAGAACTGTGGTTCCTACACACGGGCCATATCTAGTTCAACTCTGCTTAGGAAACTGACAAGAACAGTAGCTCCTCTTCAGTCTGGTACACTCTACTTGCTGGGAACAGACGCGAGTGCTATTTGCACTGTGTATGGCAATGGGAGCGCAATAGTGACTTTCCTACCAGAAAACAACTCTTGCTCGTAGGACCAGAAACTGCATGTGATTCAACTCCATTTAGGACTGGGAAACAAATGCTAGCTCGCCTTACATGAAACACACTCTGCTTTTGAGAAAAGAGCACTCTTCTACTCTACTGTGCTTCCTATGGGGTCCGAACAGTGAGCTTGCTCAGAACAAAAGAACTGTGCTTCCTACACACACGGGCCATATCTAGTTCAACTCTGCTTACGAAACTGAGAAGAACAGTAGCTCCTCTTCAGTCCAATACACTGTACTTGCTGGGAACAGACAGGAGGGCTATTTGCACTGTGTATGGCAATGGGAGCGCAATAGTTACTTTCCTTACCAGAAAACAACTCTTGCTCGTAGGACCAGAAACTGCATGTGACTCAACTCCATTTAGGACTGGGAAACAAACGCTAGCTCGCCTTACAAGAAACACACTCTGCTTTTGAGAAAATAGCAATCTTCTACTCTACTGTGTTTCCTATGGGGTCCGAACAGTGAGCCTGCTCAGAACAAAAGAACTGTGCTTCCTACTTACACGACCATATCTAGTTCAATTCTGCTTAGGAACCTGACAAGAACAGTAGATCCTCTTCAGTCCAATACACTGTACTTGCTGGGAACAGACGCCAGTGCTATTTGTCCTGTGTATGGCAATGGCAGCGCAATAGTGACTCTTCTTACTATAAAACAACTCTTGCTCGTAGGACCAGAAACTGCATGTGATTCAACTCCATTTAGGACTGGGAAACAAAAGCTAGCTCACCTTACAAGAAACACACTCTGCTTTTGTGGAAAGAGCACTCTTCTACTCTACTGTGTTTCCTATATGGCCATAACAGTGAGCTTGGTCAGAACAAAAGAACTGTGCTTCCTACACACGGGCCATAACTAGTTCAACTCTGCTTAGGAAACTGACAAGAACAGTAGCTCCTCTTCAGTCCGAAACACTGTACTTGCTGGGAACTGACGCGAGTGCTATTTGCACTGTGTATGGCAATGGGAGCGCAATAGTGACTTTCCTTACCAGAAAACAACTATTGCTCATAGAACCAGAAACTGCATGTGGTTCAACTCCATTTAGGACTGGGATACAAATGCTAGCTCGCCTTACATGAAACACACTCTGCTTTTGAGAAAAGAGCACTCTTCTACTCTACTGTGCTTCCTATGGGGTCCGAACAGGGGGCTTGCTCAAAACAAAAGAACTGTGCTTCCTACACACACGGGCCATATCTAGTTCAACTCTGCTTAGGAAACTGAGAAGAACAATAGCTCCTCTTCAGTCCAAGACACTGTACATTCGGGGAACAGACGCGAGTGCTATTTGCACTATGTATGGCAATTGGAGCACAATAGTGACTCGTCTTACCAGAAAACAACTCTTGCTCGTAGGACAAAAACTGCATGTGACTCAACTCCATTTAGGACTGGGAAACAAACGCTAGCTCACCTTACAAGAAACACACTCTGCTTTTGAGAAAAGAGCACTCTTCTACTCTACTGTGTTTCCTATGGGGCCAGAACAGTGAGCTTGCTCAGAACAAAAGAACTGTGCTTCCTACACACACGGCCATATCTAGTTCAACTCTGCTTAGGAAACTGACAAGAACAGTAGCTCCTCTTCAGTCCGGTACACTGTACTTGCTGGGAACAGACGCGAGTGCTATTTGCACTGTGTATGGCAATGGGAGCGCAATAGTGACTTTCCTTACCAGAAAACAACTCTTGCTCGTAGGACCAGAAACTGCATGTGATTCCACTCCATGTAGGACTGGGAAGCAAATGCTAGCTCGCCTTACAAGAAACACAATCTGCTTTAGAGAAAAGAGCACTCTTCTAATCTACTGTGTTTACTATGGGGTCCAAACAGTGAGCTTGCTCAGAACAAAAAAACTGTGCTTCCTACACACACGGGCCATATCTAGTTCAACACTGCTTAGGAAACTGACAAGAACAATAGATCCTCTTCAGTCCAATACACTGTACTTGCGGGGAACAGACGCAAGTGCTATTTGCACTGTGTATGGCAATTGGAGCCCAATAGTGACTTGTCTTACCAGAAAACAACTCTTGCTCGTAGGACCAGAAACTGCATGTGATTCAACTCCATTTAGGACTGGGAAACAAAAGCTAGCTCACATTACAAGAAACACACTCTGCTTTTGATAAAAGAGCACTCTTCTACTCTACTGTGTTTCCTATTTGGCCAGAACAGTGAGCTTGCTCAGAACAAAAGAAATGTGCTTCCTACACACACGGCCATATCTAGTTCAAGTATGCTTAGGAACCTGACAAGAACAGTAGATCCTCTTCAGTCCAATACACTGTACTTGCTGGGAACAGACACCACTGCTATTTGTCCTGTGTATGGCAATGGCAGCGCAATAGTGACTCTTCTTACCATAAAACAACTCTTGCTCGTAAGACTAGAAACTGCATGTGATTCAACTCCATTTAGGACTGGGAAACAAACGCTAGCTTGCCTTACAAGAAACACACTCTGCTTTAGAGAAAAGAGCACTCTTCTACTCTACTGTGTTTCCTATATGGCCAGAACAGTGAGCTTGGTCAGAACAAAAGAACTGTGCTTCCTACGCACGGGCAATAACTAGTTCAACTCTGCTTAGGAAACTGACAAGAACAGTAGCTCCTCTTCAGTCCGAAACACTGTACTTGCTGGGAACTGACGCGAGTGCTATTTGCACTGTGTATGGCAATGGGAGCGCAATAGTGACTTTCCTTACCAGAAAACAACTATTGCTCATAGAACCAGAAACTGCATGTGATTCAACTCCATTTAGGACTGGGATACAAATGCTAGCTCGCCTTACATGAAACACACTCTGCTTTTGAGAAAAGAGCACTCTTCTACTCTACTGTGCTTCCTATGGGGTCCGAACAGGGGGCTTGCTCAGAACAAAAGAACTGTGCTTCGTACACACACGGGCCATATCTAGTTCACCTCTGCTTAGGAAACTGAGAAGAACAATAGCTCCTCTTCAGTCCAAGACACTGTACATTCGGGGAACAGACGCGAGTGCTATTTGCACTATGTATGGCAATTGGAGCACAATAGTGACTCGTCTTACCAGAAAACAACTCCTGCTCGTAGGACAAAAACTGCATGTGACTCAACTCCATTTAGGACTGGGAAACAAACGCTAGCTCACCTTACAAGAAACACACTCTGCTTTTGAGAAAAGAGCACTCTTCTACTCTACTGTGTTTCCTATGGGGCCAGAACAGTGAGCTTGCTCAGAACAAAAGAACTGTGCTTCCTACACACGGGCCATATCTAGTTCAACTCTGCTTAGGAAACTGACAAGAACAGTAGCTCCTCTTCAGTCCGGTACTCTGTACTTGCTGGGAACAGACGCGAGTGCTATTTGCACTGTGTATGGCAATGGGAGCGCAATAGTGACTTTCCTTACCAGAAAACAACTCTTGCTCGTAGGACCAGAAACTGCATGTGATTCCACTACATTTAGGACTGGGAAGCAAATGCTAGCTCGCCTTACAAGAAACACAATCTGCTTTAGAGAAAAGAGCACTCTTCTAATCTACTGTGTTTACTATGGGGTCCAAACAGTGAGCTTGCTCAGAACAAAAAAACTGTGCTTCCTACACACACGGGCCATATCTAGTTCAACTCTGCTTAGGAAACTGACAAGAACAATAGATCCTCTTCAGTCCAATACACTGTACTTGCGGGGAACAGACGCAAGTGCTATTTGCACTGTGTATGGCAATTGGAGCCCAATAGTGACTTGTCTTACCAGAAAACAACTCTTGCTCGTAGGACCAGAAACTGCATGTGATTCAACTCCATTTAGGACTGGGAAACAAAAGCTAGCTCACATTACAAGAAACACACTCTGCTTTTGATAAAAGAGCACTCTTCTACTCTACTGTGTTTCCTATTGGGCCAGAACAGTGAGCTTGCTCAGAACAAAAGAAATGTGCTTCCTACACACACGGCCATATCTAGTTCAAGTATGCTTAGGAACCTGACAAGAACAGTAGATCCTCTTCAGTCCAATACACTGTACTTGCTGGGAACAGACACCACTGCTATTTGTCCTGTGTATGGCAATGGCAGCGCAATAGTGACTCTTCTTACCATAAAACAACTCTTGCTCGTAAGACTAGAAACTGCATGTGATTCAACTCCATTTAGGACTGGGAAACAAACGCTAGCTCGCCTTACAAGAAACACACTCTGCTTTAGAGAAAAGAGCACTCTTCTACTCTACTGTGTTTCCTATATGGCCAGAACAGTGAGCTTGGTCAGAACAAAAGAACTGTGCTTCCTACGCACGGGCAATAACTAGTTCAACTCTGCTTAGGAAACTGACAAGAACAGTAGCTCCTCTTCAGTCCGAAACACTGTACTTATGGGAACAGACGCGAATGCTCTTAACACTGTGTATGGCAATGGGAGCGCAATAGTGACTTTCCTTACCAGAAAACAACTCTTGCTCATAGGACCAGAAACTGCATGTGATTCAACTCCATTTCGGACTGGGATACAAATGCTAGCTCGCCTTCCATGAAACACACTCTGCTTTTGAGAAAAGAGCACTCTTCTGCTCTACTGTGCTTCCTATGGGCTCCGAACAGTGAGCTTGCTCAGAACAAAAGAATTGTGCTTCGTACACACACGGGCCATATCTAGTTCAACTCTGCTTAGGAAACTGAGAAGAACAGTAGCTCCTCTTCAGTCCAATACACTGTACTTGCTGGGAACAGACGCGAGTCCTATTTGCACTGTGTATGGCAATGGGAGCGCAATAGTGACTTTCTTTACCAGAAAACAACTCTTGCTCATAGGACCAGAAACTGCATGTGATTCAACTCCATTTAGGACTGGGAAACAAATGCTAGCTCGCCTTACATGAAACACACTCTGCTTTTGAGAAAAGAGCACGCTTCTACTCTACTGTGTTTCCTATAGGGCCAGAACAGTGAGCTTGCTCAGAACATAAGAACTGTGCTTCCTACACACACGGGCCATATCATGTTCAACTCTGCTTAGGAAACTGACAAGAACAGTAGCTCCTCTTCAGTCCGATACACTGTACTTGCTGGGAACAGACGCGGGAGCTATTTGCACTGTGTATGGCAAGGGGAGCACAATAGTGAATTTCCTTACCAGAAAACAACTCTTGCTCTTAGGACCAGAAACTGCATGTGATTCAACTCCATTTAGGACTGGGAAACAAACGCTAGCTCGCCTTACAAGAAACACACTCTGCTTTTGAGAAAAGAGCACTCTTCTACTCTACTGTGTTTCCTATGGTGTCCGAACAGTGAGCTTGCTCAGAACAAAAGAACTGTGCTTCCTACACACACGGCCATATCTAGTTCAATTCTGATTAGGAACCTGACAAGAACAGTAGATCCTCTTCAGTCCAATACACTGTACTTGCTGGGAACAGACGCCAGTGCTATTTGTCCTGTATATGGCAATGGTAGCGCAGTAGTGACTCTACTTACCATAAAACAACTCTTGCTCGTAGGACTAGAAACTGCATGTGATTCAACTCCATTTAGGACTGGGAAACAAACGCTAGCTCGCCTTACAAGAAACACACTCTGCTTTAGAGAAAAGAGCACTCTTCTACTCTACTGTGTTTCCTATACGGCCATAACAGTGAGCTTGGTCAGAAAAAGAACTGTGCTTCCTACACACGGGTCATAACTAGTTCAACTCTGCTTAGGAAACTGACAAGAACAGTAGCTCCTCTTCAGTCCGAAACACTGTACTTGCTGGGAACTGACGCGAGTGCTATTTGCACTGTGTATGGCAATGGGAGCGCAATAGTGACTTTCCTTACCAGAAAACAACTATTGCTCATAGAACCAGAAACTGCATGTGATTCAACTCCATTTAGGACTGGGATACAAATGCTAGCTCGCCTTACATGAAACACACTCTGCTTTTGAGAAAAGAGCACTCTTCTACTCTACTGTGCTTCCTATGGGGTCCGAACAGTGAGCTTGCTCAGAACAAAAGAACTGTGCTTCCCAGACACACGGGCCATATCTAGTTCAACTCTGCTTAGGAAACTGAGAAGAACAATAGCTCCTCTTCAGTCCAAGACACTGTACTTTCGGGGAACAGACACGAGTGCTATTTGCACTGTGTATGGCAATTGGAGCACAAGAGTGACTTGTCTTACCAGAAAACAACTCTTGCTCGTAGGACAAAAACTGCATGTGACTCAACTCCATTTATGACTGGGAAACAAACGCTAGCTCGCCTTACAAGAAACAAACTCTGCTTTTGTGAAAAGAGCACTCTTCTACTCCAGTGTGTTTCCTATGGGGCCAGAACAGTGAGCTTGCTCAGAACAAAGGAACTGTGCTTCCTACACACGGGCCATATCTAGTTCAACTCTGCTTAGGAAACTGACAAGAACAGTAGCTCCTCTTCAGTCCGGTACACTGTACTTGCTGGGAACAGACGTGAGTGCTATTTGCACTGTGTATGGCAATGGGAGCGCAATAGTGACTTTCCTTACCAGAAAACAACTCTTGCTCGTAGAACCAGAAACTGCATGTGATTCCACTCCATTTAGGACTGGGAAGCAAATGCTAGCTCGCCTTACAAGAAACACACTATGCTTTTGAGAAAAGAGCACTCTTCTACTCTACTGTGTTTCCTATTGGGTCTGAACAGTGAGCTTGCTCAGAACAAAAGAACTGTGCTTCCTACACACACGGCCATAACTAGTTCAATTCTGCTTAGGAACCTGACAAGAACAGTAGATCCTCTTCAGTCCAATACACTGTACTTCCTGGGAACAGACGCCAGTGCTATTTGTCCTGTGTATGGCAATGGCAGGGCAATAGTGACTCTTCTTACCATAAAACAACTCTTGCTCGTAGGACCAGAAACTGCATGTGATTCAACTCCATTTAGGACTGGGAAACAAACGCTAGCTCGCCTTACAAGAAACACACTATGCTTTTGAGAAAAGAGCACTCTTCTACTCTACTGTGTTTCCTATAGGGTCTGAACAGTGAGCTTGCTCAGAACAAAAGAACTGTGCTTCCTACACACACGGCCATATCTAGTTCAATTCTGCTTAGGAAACTGACAAGAACAGTAGCTCCTCTTCAGTCCAATACACTGTACTTGCTGGGAACAGACGCATGTGCGATTTCCACTGTGTATGGCAATGGGAGCACAATAGTGACTTTCCTTACCAGAAAACAACTGTTGCTCGTAGGACCAGAAACTGCATGTGATTCAACTCCATTTAACTAGGAAACAAACGCTAGGTCACCTTACAAGAAACACACTCTGCTTTTGAGAAAAGAGCACTCTTCTACTCTACTGTGTTTCCTATGGGGTCCGAACAGTGAGCTGCTCAGAACAAAAGAACTGTGCTTTCTACACACACGGGCCATATCTAGTTCAACTCTGCTTAGGAAACAAACAAGAACAGTAGCTCCTCTTCAGTCCGATACACTGTACTTCCGGGGAACAGATGCGAGTGCTATTTGCACTGTGTATGGCATTGGAGCACAATAGTGACTCGTCTTACCAGAAAACAACTCTTGCTCGTAGGACAAAAAACTGCATGTGACTCAACTCCATTTAGGACTGGGAAACAAACGCTAGCTTGCCTTACAAGAAACACACTCTGCTTTTGAGAAAAGAGCACTCTTCTACTCTACTGTGTTTCCTTTTGGGTCTGAACAGTGAGCTTGCTCAGAACAAAAGGACTGTGCTTCCTACACACACGGCCATAACTAGTTCAATTCTGCTTAGGAACCTGACAAGAACAGTAGATCCTCTTCAGTCCAATACACTGTACTTGCTGCTAAAAGACGCCAGTGCTATTTGTCCTGTGTATGGCAATGGCAGCGCAATAGTGACTTTCCTTACCAGAAAACAACTCTTGTTCGTAGGACCAGAAACTGCATGTGATTCAACTCCATTTAACTAGGAAACAAACGCTAGCTGGCCTTACAAAAACACACTCTGCTTTTGAGAAAAGAGCACGCTTCTACTCTACTGTTTTTCCTATAGGGCCAGAACAGTGAGCTTGCTCAGAAATAAGAACTGTGCTTCCTACACACACGGGCCATATCATGTTCAACTCTGCTTAGGAAACTGACAAGAACAGTAGCTCCTCTTCAGTCCGATACACTGTACTTGCTGGGAACAGACGCGAGTGCTATTTGCACTGTGTATGGCAAGGGGAGCGCAATAGTGACTCTTCTTACCATAAAACAACTCTTGCACGTAGTACTAGAAACTGCATGTGATTCAACTCCATTTAGGACTGGGAAACAAACGCTAGCTCGCCTTACAAGAAACACACTCTGCTTTAGAGAAAAGAGCACTCTTCTACTCTACTGTTTTTCCTATGGGGCCAGAACAGTGAGCTTGCTCAGAACAAAAGAACTGTGCTTCCTACACACGGGCCATATCTAGTTCAACTCTGCTTAGGAAACTGACAAGAACAGTAGCTCCTCTTCAGTCCGGTACACTGTACTTGCTGGGAACAGACGCGGGAGCTATTTGCACTGTGTATGGCAAGGGGAGCACAATAGTGAATTTCCTTACCAGAAAACAACTCTTGCTCTTAGGACCAGAAACTGCATGTGATTCAACTCCATTTAGGACTGGGAAACAAACGCTAGCTCGCCTTACAAGAAACACACTCTGCTTTTGAGAAAAGAGCACTCTTCTACTCTACTGTGTTTCCTATGGTGTCCGAACAGTGAGCTTGCTCAGAACAAAAGAACGGTGCTTCCGACACACACGGTCATATCTAGTTCAATTCTGCTTAGGAACCTGACAAGAACAGTAGATCCTCTTCAGTCCAATACACTGTACTTGCTGGGAAAAGACGCCAGTGCTATTTGTCCTGTATATGGCAATGGTAGCGCAATAGTGACTCTTCTTACCATAAAACAACTCTTGCTCGTAGGACTAGAAACTGCATGTGATTCAACTCCATTTAGGACTGGGAAACAAACGCTAGCTCACCTTACAAGAAACACACTCTGCTTTTGAGAAAAGAGCACTCTTCTACTCTACTGTGTTTCCTATGGGGCCAGAACAGTGAGCTTGCTCAGAACAAAAGAACTGTGCTTCCTACACACAGGCCATATCTAGTTCAACTCTGCTTAGGAAACTGACAAGAACAGTAGCTCCTCTTCAGTCCGGTACACTGTACTTGCTGGGAACAGACGCGAGTGCTATTTGCACTGTGTATGACAATGGGAGCACAATAGTGACTTTCCTTACCAGAAAACAACTCTTGCTCGTAGGACCAGAAACTGCATGTGATTCCACTCCATTTAGGACTGGGAAGCAAATGCTAGCTCGGCTTATAAGAAACACAATCTGCTTTAGAGAAAAGAGCACTCTTCTACTCTACTGTGTTTACTATGGGGTCCAAACAGTGAGCTTGCTCAGAACAAAAAAAAGTGTGCTTCCTACACACACGGACCATTTCTAGTTCAACTCTGCTTAGGAAACTGACAAGAACAATAGATCCTCTTCAGTCCAATACACTGTACTTGCGGGGAACAGACGCAAATGCTATTTGCACTGTGTATGGCAATTGGAGCGCAATAGTGACTTGTCTTACCAGAAAACAACTCCTGCTCGTAGGACCAGAAACTGCATGTGATTCAACTCCATTTAGGACTGGGAAACAAAAGGTAGCTCACATTACAAGAAACACACTCTGCTTTTGAGAAAAGAGCACTCTTCTACTCTACTGTGTTTCCTATTGGGCCAGAACAGTGAGCTTGCTCAGAACAAAAGAAATGTGCTTCCTACACACACGGCCATATCTAGTTCAAGTATGCTTAGGAACCTGACAAGAACAGTAGCTCCTCTTCAGTCCGATACACTGTACTTGCTGTGAACAGACGCGAGTGCTATTTGCACTGTGTATGGCAATGGGAGCGCAATAGTGTCTTTCTTTACCAGAAAAAAACTCTTGCTCCTAGGACCAGAAACTGCATGTGATTCAACTCCATTTAGGACTGGGAAACAAACGCTAGCTTGCCTTACAAGAAACACACTATGCTTTTGAGAAAAGAGCACTCTTCTACTCTACTGTGTTTCCTATAGGGTCCGAACAGTGAGCTTTCTCAGATCAAAAGAACTGTGCATCCTACACACACGGCCATATCTAGTTCAATTCTGCTTAGGAAATTGACAAGAACAGTAGCTCCTCTTCAGTCCAATACACTGTACTTGCTGGGAACAGACGGATGTGCGATTTGCACTGTGTATGGCAATGGGAGCACAATAGTGACTTTTCTTACCAGAAAACAACTCTTGCTCGTAGCACCAGAAACTTCATGTGATTCAACTCCATTTAGGACTGGGAAACAAACGCTAGCTCTCCTTACAAGAAACACACTTTGCTTTAGAGAAAAGAGCACTCTTCTACTCTACTGTGTTTGCTATGGGGTCCAAACTGTGAGCTTGCTCAGAACAAAAGAACTATGCTTCCTACACACACGGACCATATCTAGTTAAACTCTGCTTAGGAAACTGACAAGAACAGTAGCGCCTATTCAGTCCAGTACACTGTACTTGCTGGGAAAAGACGCGATGGCTATTTGCCTTGTGTAGGGCAATGGGAGCGCAATAGTGACTTTCCTTCCCAGAAAACAACTCTTGCTCTTAGGACCAGAGACTGCATGTGATTCAACTCCATTTAGGACTGGGAAACAAACGCTAGCTCGCCTTACAAGAAACACACTCTGCTTTAGAGAAAAGAGCACTCTTCTACTCTACTGTGTTTCCTATAGGGCCAGAACAGTGAGCTTGCTCAGAACAAAAGAACTGTGCTTCCTACACACGGGCTATATCTAGTTCAACTCTGCTTAGGAAACTGACAAGAAGAGTAGCTCTTCTTCAGTCCGATACACTGTACTTGCTGGGAACAGACGCGAGTGCTATTTGCACTGTGTATGGCAATGGGAGCACAATAGTGACTTTCTTTACCAGAAAACAACTCTTGCTCGTAGGACCAGAAACTGCATGTGACTCAACTCCATTTAGGACTGGGAAACAAACGCTAGCTCGCCTCACAAGAAACACACTCTGCTTTAGAGAGAAGAGCACTCTTCTACTCTACTGTGTTTCCTATGGGGTCCGAACAGTGAGCCTGCTCAGAACAAAAGAACTGTGCTTCCTACATACACGACCATATCTAGTTCAATTCTGCTTAGGAACCTGACAAGAACAGTAGATCCTCTTCAGTCCAATACACTGTACTTGCTGGGAACAGACGCCAGTGCTATTTGTCCTGTGTATGGCAATGGCAGCGCAATAGTGACTCTTCTTACTATAAAACAACTCTTGCTCGTAGGACCAGAAACTGCATGTGATTCAACTCCATTTAGGACTGGGAAACAAAAGCTAGCTCACCATACAAGAAACACACTCTGCTTTTGTGGAAAGAGCACTCTTCTACTCTACTGTGTTTCTGATGGGGCCAGAACAGTGAGCTTGCTCAGAACAAAAGAACTGTGCTTCCTACACACGGGCCATATCTAGTTCAACTCTGCTTAGGAAACTGACAAGAGCAGTAGCTCCTCTTCAGTCCGATACACTGTACTTGCTGGGAACAGACGCGGGAGCTATTTGCACTGTGTATGGCAAGGGGAGCACAATAGTGACTTTCCTTACCAGAAAACAACTCTTGCTCGTAGGACCAGAAACTGCATGTGATTCAACTCCATTTAGGACTGGGAAACAAATGCTAGCTCGCCTTACATGAAACACACTCTGCTTTTGAGAAAAGAGCACTCTTCTACTCTACTGTGCTTCCTATGGGGTCCGAACAGTGAGCTTGCTCAGAACAAAAGAACTGTGCTTCCTACACACACGGGCCATATCTAGTTCAACTCTGCTTAGGAAACTGAGAAGAACAGTAGCTCCTCTTCAGTCCAATACACTGTACTTGCTGGGAACAGACAGGAGGGCTATTTGCACTGTGTATGGCAATGGGAGCGCAATAGTTACTTTCCTTACCAGAAAACAACTCTTGCTCGTAGGACCAGAAACTGCATGTGACTCAACTCCATTTAGGACTGGGAAACAAACGCTAGCTCGCCTTACAAGAAACACACTCTGCTTTAGAGAAAAGAGCACTCTTCTACTCTACTGTGTTTCCTATAGGGCCAGAACAGTGAGCTTGGTCAGAACAAAAGAACTGTGCTTCCTACATGGGCCATAACTAGTTCAACTCTGCTTAGGAAACTGACAAGAACAGTAGCTCCTCTTCAGTCCAATACACTGTACTTGCTTGGAACAGACGCCAGTGCTATTTGTCCTGTGTATGGCAATGGTAGCGCAATAGTGACTTTCCTTACCAGAAAACAACTCTTGCTCGTAGCACCAGAAACTGCATGTGATTCAACTCCATTTAGGACTGGGAAACAAACGCTAGCTCTCCTTACAAGAAACACACTCTGCTTTAGAGAAAAGAGCACTCTTCTATTCTACTGTGTTTGCTATGGGGTCCAAACAGTGAGCTTGCTCAGAACAAAAGAACTGTGCTTCCTACACACACGGGCCATACCTAGTTCAACTCTGCTTAGGAAACTGAGAAGAACAGTAGCTCCTCTTCAGTCCAATACACTGTACTTGCTGGGAACAGACAGGAGGGCTATTTGCACTGTGTATGGCAATGGGAGCGCAATAGTTACTTTCCTTACCAGAAAACAACTCTTGCTCGTAGGACCAGAAACTGCATGTGATTCAACTCCATTTAGGACTGGGAAACAAACGCTAGCTCGCCTTACAAGAAACACACTCTGCTTTAGACAAAAGAGCACTCTTCTACTCTACTGTGTTTCCTATATGGCCAGAACAGTGAGCTTGGTCAGAACAAAAGAACTGTGCTTCCTACGCACGGGCAATAACTAGTTCAACTCTGCTTAGGAAACTGACAAGAACAGTAGCTCCTCTTCAGTCCGAAACACTGTACTTATGGGAACAGACGCGAATGCTCTTAACACTGTGTATATGGCAATGGGAGCGCTATAGTGACTTTCCTTACCAGAAAACAACTCTTGCTCATAGGACCAGAAACTGCATGTGATTCAACTCCATTTCGGACTGGGATACAAATGCTAGCTCGCCTTCCATGAAACACACTCTGCTTTTGAGAAAAGAGCACTCTTCTACTCTACTGTGCTTCCTATGGGCTCCGAACAGTGAGCTTGCTCAGAACAAAAGAATTGTGCTTCGTACACACACGGGCCATATCTAGTTCAACTCTGCTTAGGAAACTGAGAAGAACAGTAGCTCCTCTTCAGTCCAATACACTGTACTTGCTGGGAACAGACGCGAGTCCTATTTGCACTGTGTATGGCAATGGGAGCGCAATAGTGACTTTCTTTACCAGAAAACAACTCTTGCTCATAGGACCAGAAACTGCATGTGATTCAACTCCATTTAGGACTGGGAAACAAATGCTAGCTCGCCTTACATGAAACACACTCTGCTTTTGAGAAAAGAGCACGCTTCTACTCTACTGTGTTTCCTATAGGGCCAGAACAGTGAGCTTGCTCAGAACATAAGAACTGTGCTTCCTACACACACGGGCCATATCATGTTCAACTCTGCTTAGGAAACTGACAAGAACAGTAGCTCCTCTTCAGTCCGATACACTGTACTTGCTGGGAACAGACGCGGGAGCTATTTGCACTGTGTATGGCAAGGGGAGCACAATAGTGAATTTCCTTACCAGAAAACAACTCTTGCTCTTAGGACCAGAAACTGCATGTGATTCAACTCCATTTAGGACTGGGAAACAAACGCTAGCTCGCCTTACAAGAAACACACTCTGCTTTTGAGAAAAGAGCACTCTTCTACTCTACTGTGTTTCCTATGGTGTCCGAACAGTGAGCTTGCTCAGAACAAAAGAACTGTGCTTCCTACACACACGGCCATATCTAGTTCAATTCTGATTAGGAACCTGACAAGAACAGTAGATCCTCTTCAGTCCAATACACTGTACTGGCTGGGAACAGACGCCAGTGCTATTTGTCCTGTATATGGCAATGGTAGCGCAGTAGTGACTCTACTTACCATAAAACAACTCTTGCTCGTAGGACTAGAAACTGCATGTGATTCAACTCCATTTAGGACTGGGAAACAAACGCTAGCTCGCCTTACAAGAAACACACTCTGCTTTAGAGAAAAGAGCACTCTTCTACTCTACTGTGTTTCCTATACGGCCATAACAGTGAGCTTGGTCAGAAAAAGAACTGTGCTTCCTACACACGGGTCATAACTAGTTCAACTCTGCTTAGGAAACTGACAAGAACAGTAGCTCCTCTTCAGTCCGAAACACTGTACTTGCTGGGAACTGACGCGAGTGCTATTTGCACTGTGTATGGCAATGGGAGCGCAATAGTGACTTTCCTTACCAGAAAACAACTATTGCTCATAGAACCAGAAACTGCATGTGATTCAACTCCATTTAGGACTGGGAAGCAAATGCTAGCTCGCCTTACATGAAACACACTCTGCTTTTGAGAAAAGAGCACTCTTCTACTCTACTGTGCTTCCTATGGGGTCCGAACAGTGAGCTTGCTCAGAACAAAAGAACTGTGCTTCCCAGACACACGGGCCATATCTAGTTCAACTCTGCTTAGGAAACTGAGAAGAACAATAGCTCCTCTTCAGTCCAAGACACTGTACTTTCGGGGAACAGACACGAGTGCTATTTGCACTGTGTATGGCAATTGGAGCACAATAGTGACTTGTCTTACCAGAAAACAACTCTTGCTCGTAGGACAAAAACTGCATGTGACTCAACTCCATTTATGACTGGGAAACAAACGCTAGCTCGCCTTACAAGAAACAAACTCTGCTTTTGTGAAAAGAGCACTCTTCTACTCCAGTGTGTTTCCTATGGGGCCAGAACAGTGAGCTTGCTCAGAACAAAGGAACTGTGCTTCCTACACACGGGCCATATCTAGTTCAACTCTGCTTAGGAAACTGACAAGAACAGTAGCTCCTCTTCAGTCCGGTACACTGTACTTGCTGGGAACAGACGTGAGTGCTATTTGCACTGTGTATGGCAATGGGAGCGCAATAGTGACTTTCCTTACCAGAAAACAACTCTTGCTCGTAGAACCAGAAACTGCATGTGATTCCACTCCATTTCGGACTGGGAAGCAAATGCTAGCTCGCCTTACAAGAAACACACTATGCTTTTGAGAAAAGAGCACTCTTCTACTCTACTGTGTTTCCTATTGGGTCTGAACAGTGAGCTTGCTCAGAACAAAAGAACTGTGCTTCCTACACACACGGCCATAACTAGTTCAATTCTGCTTAGGAACCTGACAAGAACAGTAGATCCTCTTCAGTCCAATACACTGTACTTCCTGGGAACAGACGCCAGTGCTATTTGTCCTGTGTATGGCAATGGCAGGGCAATAGTGACTCTTCTTACCATAAAACAACTCTTGCTCGTAGGACCAGAAACTGCATGTGATTCAACTCCATTTAGGACTGGGAAACAAACGCTAGCTCGCCTTACAAGAAACACACTATGCTTTTGAGAAAAGAGCACTCTTCTACTCTACTGTGTTTCCTATAGGGTCTGAACAGTGAGCTTGCTCAGAACAAAAGAACTGTGCTTCCTACACACACGGCCATATCTAGTTCAATTCTGCTTAGGAAACTGACAAGAACAGTAGCTCCTCTTCAGTCCAATACACTGTACTTGCTGGGAACAGACGCATGTGCGATTTCCACTGTGTATGGCAATGGGAGCACAATAGTGACTTTCCTTACCAGAAAACAACTGTTGCTCGAAGGACCAGAAACTGCATGTGATTCAACTCCATTTAACTAGGAAACAAACGCTAGGTCACCTTACAAGAAACACACTCTGCTTTTGAGAAAAGAGCACTCTTCTACTCTACTGTGTTTCCTATGGGGTCCGAACAGTGAGCTGCTCAGAACAAAAGAACTGTGCTTTCTACACACACGGGCCATATCTAGTTCAACTCTGCTTAGGAAACAAACAAGAACAGTAGCTCCTCTTCAGTCCGATACACTGTACTTCCGGGGAACAGATGCGAGTGCTATTTGCACTGTGTATGGCATTGGAGCACAATAGTGACTCGTCTTACCAGAAAACAACTCTTGCTCGTAGGACAAAAAACTGCATGTGACTCAACTCCATTTAGGACTGGGAAACAAACGCTAGCTTGCCTTACAAGAAACACACTCTGCTTTTGAGAAAAGAGCACTCTTCTACTCTACTGTGTTTCCTTTTGGGTCTGAACAGTGAGCTTGCTCAGAACAAAAGGACTGTGCTTCCTACACACACGGCCATAACTAGTTCAATTCTGCTTAGGAACCTGACAAGAACAGTAGATCCTCTTCAGTCCAATACACTGTACTTGCTGCTAAAAGACGCCAGTGCTATTTGTCCTGTGTATGGCAATGGCAGCGCAATAGTGACTTTCCTTACCAGAAAACAACTCTTGTTCGTAGGACCAGAAACTGCATGTGATTCAACTCCATTTAACTAGGAAACAAACGCTAGCTGGCCTTACAAAAACACACTCTGCTTTTGAGAAAAGAGCACGCTTCTACTCTACTGTTTTTCCTATAGGGCCAGAACAGTGAGCTTGCTCAGAAATAAGAACTGTGCTTCCTACACACACGGGCCATATCATGTTCAACTCTGCTTAGGAAACTGACAAGAACAGTAGCTCCTCTTCAGTCCGATACACTGTACTTGCTGGGAACAGACGCGAGTGCTATTTGCACTGTGTATGGCAAGGGGAGCGCAATAGTGACTCTTCTTACCATAAAACAACTCTTGCACGTAGTACTAGAAACTGCATGTGATTCAACTCCATTTAGGACTGGGAAACAAACGCTAGCTCGCCTTACAAGAAACACACTCTGCTTTAGAGAAAAGAGCACTCTTCTACTCTACTGTTTTTCCTATGGGGCCAGAACAGTGAGCTTGCTCAGAACAAAAGAACTGTGCTTCCTACACACGGGCCATATCTAGTTCAACTCTGCTTAGGAAACTGACAAGAACAGTAGCTCATCTTCAGTCCGGTACACTGTACTTGCTGGGAACAGACGCGGGAGCTATTTGCACTGTGTATGGCAAGGGGAGCACAATAGTGAATTTCCTTACCAGAAAACAACTCTTGCTCTTAGGACCAGAAACTGCATGTGATTCAACTCCATTTAGGACTGGGAAACAAACGCTAGCTCGCCTTACAAGAAACACACTCTGCTTTTGAGAAAAGAGCACTCTTCTACTCTACTGTGTTTCCTATGGTGTCCGAACAGTGAGCTTGCTCAGAACAAAAGAACGGTGCTTCCGACACACACGGTCATATCTAGTTCAATTCTGCTTAGGAACCTGACAAGAACAGTAGATCCTCTTCAGTCCAATACACTGTACTTGCTGGGAAAAGACGCCAGTGCTATTTGTCCTGTATATGGCAATGGTAGCGCAATAGTGACTCTTCTTACCATAAAACAACTCTTGCTCGTAGGACTAGAAACTGCATGTGATTCAACTCCATTTAGGACTGGGAAACAAACGCTAGCTCACCTTACAAGAAACACACTCTGCTTTTGAGAAAAGAGCACTCTTCTACTCTACTGTGTTTCCTATGGGGCCAGAACAGTGAGCTTGCTCAGAACAAAAGAACTGTGCTTCCTACACACAGGCCATATCTAGTTCAACTCTGCTTAGGAAACTGACAAGAACAGTAGCTCCTCTTCAGTCCGGTACACTGTACTTGCTGGGAACAGACGCGAGTGCTATTTGCACTGTGTATGACAATGGGAGCACAATAGTGACTTTCCTTACCAGAAAACAACTCTTGCTCGTAGGACCAGAAACTGCATGTGATTCCACTCCATTTAGGACTGGGAAGCAAATGCTAGCTCGGCTTATAAGAAACACAATCTGCTTTAGAGAAAAGAGCACTCTTCTACTCTACTGTGTTTACTATGGGGTCCAAACAGTGAGCTTGCTCAGAACAAAAAAAAGTGTGCTTCCTACACACACGGACCATTTCTAGTTCAACTCTGCTTAGGAAACTGACAAGAACAATAGATCCTCTTCAGTCCAATACACTGTACTTGCGGGGAACAGACGCAAATGCTATTTGCACTGTGTATGGCAATTGGAGCGCAATAGTGACTTGTCTTACCAGAAAACAACTCCTGCTCGTAGGACCAGAAACTGCATGTGATTCAACTCCATTTAGGACTGGGAAACAAAAGCTAGCTCACATTACAAGAAACACACTCTGCTTTTGAGAAAAGAGCACTCTTCTACTCTACTGTGTTTCCTATTGGGCCAGAACAGTGAGCTTGCTCAGAACAAAAGAAATGTGCTTCCTACACACACGGCCATATCTAGTTCAAGTATGCTTAGGAACCTGACAAGAACAGTAGCTCCTCTTCAGTCCGATACACTGTACTTGCTGTGAACAGACGCGAGTGCTATTTGCACTGTGTATGGCAATGGGAGCGCAATAGTGTCTTTCTTTACCAGAAAAAAACTCTTGCTCCTAGGACCAGAAACTGCATGTGATTCAACTCCATTTAGGACTGGGAAACAAACGCTAGCTTGCCTTACAAGAAACACACTATGCTTTTGAGAAAAGAGCACTCTTCTACTCTACTGTGTTTCCTATAGGGTCCGAACAGTGAGCTTTCTCAGATCAAAAGAACTGTGCATCCTACACACACGGCCATATCTAGTTCAATTCTGCTTAGGAAATTGACAAGAACAGTAGCTCCTCTTCAGTCCAATACACTGTACTTGCTGGGAACAGACGGATGTGCGATTTGCACTGTGTATGGCAATGGGAGCACAATAGTGACTTTTCTTACCAGAAAACAACTCTTGCTCGTAGCACCAGAAACTTCATGTGATTCAACTCCATTTAGGACTGGGAAACAAACGCTAGCTCTCCTTACAAGAAACACACTTTGCTTTAGAGAAAAGAGCACTCTTCTACTCTACTGTGTTTGCTATGGGGTCCAAACTGTGAGCTTGCTCAGAACAAAAGAACTATGCTTCCTACACACACGGACCATATCTAGTTAAACTCTGCTTAGGAAACTGACAAGAACAGTAGCGCCTATTCAGTCCAGTACACTGTACTTGCTGGGAAAAGACGCGATGGCTATTTGCCTTGTGTAGGGCAATGGGAGCGCAATAGTGACTTTCCTTCCCAGAAAACAACTCTTGCTCTTAGGACCAGAGACTGCATGTGATTCAACTCCATTTAGGACTGGGAAACAAACGCTAGCTCGCCTTACAAGAAACACACTCTGCTTTAGAGAAAAGAGCACTCTTCTACTCTACTGTGTTTCCTATAGGGCCAGAACAGTGAGCTTGCTCAGAACAAAAGAACTGTGCTTCCTACACACGGGCTATATCTAGTTCAACTCTGCTTAGGAAACTGACAAGAAGAGTAGCTCTTCTTCAGTCCGATACACTGTACTTGCTGTGAACAGACGCGAGTGCTATTTGCACTGTGTATGGCAATGGGAGCACAATAGTGACTTTCTTTACCAGAAAACAACTCTTGCTCGTAGGACCAGAAACTGCATGTGACTCAACTCCATTTAGGACTGGGAAACAAACGCTAGCTCGCCTCACAAGAAACACACTCTGCTTTAGAGAGAAGAGCACTCTTCTACTCTACTGTGTTTCCTATGGGGTCCGAACAGTGAGCCTGCTCAGAACAAAAGAACTGTGCTTCCTACATACACGACCATATCTAGTTCAATTCTGCTTAGGAACCTGACAAGAACAGTAGATCCTCTTCAGTCCAATACACTGTACTTGCTGGGAACAGACGCCAGTGCTATTTGTCCTGTGTATGGCAATGGCAGCGCAATAGTGACTCTTCTTACTATAAAACAACTCTTGCTCGTAGGACCAGAAACTGCATGTGATTCAACTCCATTTAGGACTGGGAAACAAAAGCTAGCTCACCATACAAGAAACACACTCTGCTTTTGTGGAAAGAGCACTCTTCTACTCTACTGTGTTTCTGATGGGGCCAGAACAGTGAGCTTGCTCAGAACAAAAGAACTGTGCTTCCTACACACGGGCCATATCTAGTTCAACTCTGCTTAGGAAACTGACAAGAGCAGTAGCTCCTCTTCAGTCCGATACACTGTACTTGCTGGGAACAGACGCGGGAGCTATTTGCACTGTGTATGGCAAGGGGAGCACAATAGTGACTTTCCTTACCAGAAAACAACTCTTGCTCGTAGGACCAGAAACTGCATGTGATTCAACTCCATTTAGGACTGGGAAACAAATGCTAGCTCGCCTTACATGAAACACACTCTGCTTTTGAGAAAAGAGCACTCTTCTACTCTACTGTGCTTCCTATGGGGTCCGAACAGTGAGCTTGCTCAGAACAAAAGAACTGTGCTTCCTACACACACGGGCCATATCTAGTTCAACTCTGCTTAGGAAACTGAGAAGAACAGTAGCTCCTCTTCAGTCCAATACACTGTACTTGCTGGGAACAGACAGGAGGGCTATTTGCACTGTGTATGGCAATGGGAGCGCAATAGTTACTTTCCTTACCAGAAAACAACTCTTGCTCGTAGGACCAGAAACTGCATGTGACTCAACTCCATTTAGGACTGGGAAACAAACGCTAGCTCGCCTTACAAGAAACACACTCTGCTTTAGAGAAAAGAGCACTCTTCTACTCTACTGTGTTTCCTATAGGGCCAGAACAGTGAGCTTGGTCAGAACAAAAGAACTGTGCTTCCTACATGGGCCATAACTAGTTCAACTCTGCTTAGGAAACTGACAAGAACAGTAGCTCCTCTTCAGTCCAATACACTGTACTTGCTTGGAACAGACGCCAGTGCTATTTGTCCTGTGTATGGCAATGGTAGCGCAATAGTGACTTTCCTTACCAGAAAACAACTCTTGCTCGTAGCACCAGAAACTGCATGTGATTCAACTCCATTTAGGACTGGGAAACAAACGCTAGCTCTCCTTACAAGAAACACACTCTGCTTTAGAGAAAAGAGCACTCTTCTATTCTACTGTGTTTGCTATGGGGTCCAAACAGTGAGCTTGCTCAGAACAAAAGAACTGTGCTTCCTACACACACGGGCCATACCTAGTTCAACTCTGCTTAGGAAACTGAGAAGAACAGTAGCTCCTCTTCAGTCCAATACACTGTACTTGCTGGGAACAGACAGGAGGGCTATTTGCACTGTGTATGGCAATGGGAGCGCAATAGTTACTTTCCTTACCAGAAAACAACTCTTGCTCGTAGGACCAGAAACTGCATGTGACTCAACTCCATTTAGGACTGGGAAACAAACGCTAGCTTGCCTTACAAGAAACACACTCTGATTTAGAGAAAAGAGCACTCTTCTACTCTACTGTGTTTCCTATATGGCCAGAACAGTGAGCTTGGTCAGAACAAAAGAACTGTGCTTCCTACACGGGCCATAACTAGTTCAACTCTGCTTAGGAAACTGACAAGAACAGTAGCTCCTCTTCAGTCCAATACACTGTACTTGCTTGGAACAGACGCCAGTGCTATTTGTCCTGTGTATGGCAATGGTAGCGCAATAGTGACTTTCCTTACCAGAAAACAACTCTTGCTCGTAGCACCAGAAACTGCATGTGATTCAACTCCATTTAGGACTGGGAAACAAACGCTAGCTCTCCTTACAAGAAACACACTCTGCTTTAGAGAAAAGAGCACTCTTCTATTCTACTGTGTTTGCTATGGGGTCCAAACAGTGAGCTTGCTCAGAACAAAAGAACTGTGCTTCCTACACACACGGACCATATCTAGTTCAACTCTGCTTAGGAAACTGACAAGAACAGTAGCTCCTATTCAGTCCAATACACTGTACTTGCTGGGAAAAGACGCGAGTGCTATTTGCCTTGTGTAGGGCAATGGGAGCGCAATAGTGACTTTCCTTACCAGAAAACAACCCTTGCTCGTAGGACCAGAAACTGCATGTGATTCAACTCCATTTAGGACTGGGAAACAAACGCTAGCTCGCCTTACAAAAACACACTCTGCTTTTGAGGAAAGAGCACGCTTATACTCTACTGTGTTTCCTATAGGGCTAGAAGAGTGAGCTTGCTCAGAACATAAGAAATGTGCTTCCTACACACACGGGCCATATCATGTTCAACTCTGCTTAGGAAACTGACAAGAACAGTAGCTCCTCTTCAGTCCGATACACTGTACTTGCTGGGAACAGACGCGAGAGCTATTTGCACTGTGTATGGCAAGGGGAGCGCAGTAGTGACTTTCCTTACCAGAAAACAACTCTTGCTCTTAGGAACAGAAACTGCATGTGATTCAACTCCATTTAGGACAGGGAAACAAATGCTAGCTCGCCTTACAAGAAACACACTCTGCTTTAGAGAAAAGAGCACTCTTCTACTCTACTGTGTTTCCTATAGGGTCTGAAGAGTGAGCTTGCTCAGAACAAAGAACTGTGCTTCCTACACACACGGCCATATCTAGTTCAATTCTGCTTAGGAAACTGACAAGAACAGTAGCTCCTCTTCAGTCCAATACACTGTACTTGCTGGGAACAGACGCGAGTGCTATTTGCACTGTGTATGGCAAGGGGAGCGCAATAGCGACTTTCCTTACCAGAAAACAACTCTTGCACGTAGGACCAGAAACTGCATGTGATTCAACTCCATTTAGGACTGAGAAACAAACGCTAGGTCGCCTTACAAGAAACACACTCTGCTTTAGAGAAAAGAGCACTCTTCTACTGTACTGTGTTTCCTATATGGCCAGAACAGTGAGCTTGGTCAGAACAAAAGAACTGTGCTTCCTACACGGGCCATAACTAGTTCAACTCTGCTTAGGAAACTGACAAGAACAGTAGCTCCTATTCAGTCCGATACACTGTACTTGCTGGGAACAGACACGAGTGCTATTTGCACTGTGCATGGCAATGGGAGCACAATAGTGACTCGTCTTACCAGAAAACAACTCTTGCTCTTAGGACCAGAAACTGCATGTGATTCAACTCCATTTAGGACTGGGAAACAAATGCTAGCTCGCCTTACAAGAAACACACTCTGCTTTAGAGAAAAGAGCACTCTTCTACTCTACTGTGTTTCCTATAGTGTCCAAACAGTGAGCTTGCTCAGAACATAAGAACTGTGCTTCCTACACACGGGCCATATCTAGTTCAACTCTGCTTAGGAACCTGACAAGAACAGTAGATCCTCTTCAGTCCAATACACTGTACTTGCTTGGAACAGACGCCAGTGCTATTTGTCCTGTGTATGGCAATGGTAGCGCAATAGTGACTGTTCTTACCATAAAACAACTCTTGCACGTAGGACTAGAAACTGCATGTGATTCAACTCCATTTAGGACTGGGAAACAAACCCTAGCTCGCCTTACAAGAAACACACTCTGCTTTAGAGAAAAGAGCACTCTTCTACTCTACTGTGTTTCTATATGGCCATAACAGTGAGCTTGGTCAGAACAAAAGAACTGTGCTTCCTACACACGGGCCATAACTAGTTCAACTCTGCTTAGGAAACTGACAAGAACAGTAGCTCCTCTTCAGTCCGAAACACTGTACTTGCTGGGAACTGACGCGAGTGCTATTTGCACTGTGTATGGCAATGGGAGCGCAATAGTGACTTTCCTGACCAGAAAACAACTCTTGCTCGTAGGAGCAGAAATTGCATGTGATTCCACTCCATTTAGGACTGGGAAACAAATGCTAACTTGCCTTACAAAAACACACTCTGCTTTAGAGAAAAGAGCACTCTTCTACTCTACTGTGTTTCCTATATGGCCAGAACAGTGAGCTTGCTCAGAACAAAAGAACTGTGCTTCGTACACACGACCATATCTAGTACAATTCTGTTTAGGAACCTGACAAGAACAGTAGATCCTCTTCAGTCCAATATACTGTACGTCCTGGGAACAGACGCCAGTGCTATTTGTCCTGTGTATGGCAATGGCAGCACAATAGTGACTCTTCTTACCATAAAAAAACTCTTGCTCATAGGACCAGAAACTGCAAGTGTTTCAACTCCATTTAGGACTGGGAAACAAAAGCTAGCTCACATTACAAGAAACACACTCTGCTTTAGAGAAAAGAGCACTCTTCTAGTCTACTGTGTTTCCTATAGGGCCAGAACAGTGAGCTTGCTCAGAAAAAAAGAACTGTGCTTCCTACACACGGGCCATATCTAGTTCAACTCTGCTTAGGAAACTGAGAAGAACAGTAGCTCCTCTTCAGTCCAATACACTGTACTTGCTGGGAACAGATGCGAGGGCTATTTGCACTGTGTATGGCAATGGGAGCGCAATAGTGACTTTCTTTACCAGAAAACAACTCTTGCTCGTAGGACCAGAAACTGCATGTGATTCAACTCCATTTAGGTCTGGGAAACAAATGCTAGCTCGCCTTACATGAAACACACTCTGCTTTTGAGAAAAGAGCACTCTTCTACTCTACTGTGTTTCCTATGGGGTCAGAACAGTGAGCTTGCTCAGAACAAAAGAACTGTGCTTCCTACACACAAGGGCCATATCTAGTTCAACTCTGCTTAGGAAACTGACAAGAACAGTAGCTCCTTTTAAGTCCAATACACTGTACTTGCAGGGAAGAGACACGAGTGCTATTTGCACTGTGTATGGCAAATAGAGCACAATAGTGACTCGTTATACCAGAAAACAACTCTTGCTCGTAGGACAAAAAACTGCATGTAACTCAACTCCATATAGGACTGGGAAACAAACGCTAGCTCGCCTTACAAGAAACACACTCTGTTTTTGAGAAAAGAGCACTCTTCTACTCTACTGTGTTTCCTATGGAGTCCAAACACTGAACTTGCTCAGAACAAAAGAACTGTGCTTCCTACACACACGGCCATGTCTAGTTCTATTCTGCTTAGGAACCTGACAAGAACGGTAGATCCTCTTCAGTCCAATACACTGTACTTGCTGGGAACAGACGCCAGTGCTATTTGTCCTGTGTATGGCAATGGCAGCGCAAAAGTGACTACACTTACCATAAAACAACTCTTGTTCGTAGGACTAGAAACTGCATGTGATTCAACTCCATTTAGGACTGGGAAACAAACGCTAGCTTGCCTTACAAGAAACACACTCTGCTTTAGAGAAAAGAGCACTCTTCTACTCTACTGTGTTTCCTATAGGGCCAGAACAGTGAGCTTGCTCAGAACAAAAGAGCTGTGCTTCCTACACACGGGCCATAACTAGTTCCACTCTGCTTAGGAAACTGACAAGAACAGTAGCTCCTCTTCAGTCCGATACAATGTACTTGCTGGGAACAGACGCGAGTGCTATTTGCACTGTGTATGGCAATGGGAGCTCAATAGTGATTTTCCTTACCAGAAAACAACTCTTGCTCGTAGGAACACAAACTGTATGTGATTCCACTCCATTTAGGAATGGGAAACAAACGCTAGCTCGCCTTAAAAGAAACACACTCTGCTTTTGAGAAAAAAGCACTCTTCTACTCTACTGTGTTTCCTATGGGGTCCGAACAGTGAGCTTGCTCAGAACAAAAAAACTGTGCTTCCTACACACACGGCCATATCTAGTTCAAGTCTGCTTAGGAACCTGACAAGAACAATAGATCCTCATTAGCCCAATATATTGTACTTGCTGCGAACAGACGCCAGTGCTATTTGTCCGGTGTATGGCAATGGCAGCTCAATAGTGACTCTTTTTACCAGAAAACAAGTCTTGCGCGTAGTACCAGAAACTGCATGGGATTCAACTCCATTTAGGACTGTGAAACAAACGCTAGCTCGCCTTACAAGTAACACACTCTGCTTTAGAGAAAAGAGCACTCTTCTGCTCTACTGTGTTTCCAATGGGGTCCAAACAGTGAGCTTGCAAAGAACAAAAGAACTGTGGTTCCTACAAACACGCATCATATCTACTTCAACTCTGCTTAGGAAACTGTCAAGAACAGTAGCACCTATCCAGTCCAATACACTGTACTTGCTGGGAACAGACAGGAGTGCTATTTGCACTGTGTATGGCAATGGGAGCGCAATGAGACTTTCCTTACCAGAAAAGAACTCTTGTTCGTAGGACCTGAAACTGCATGTGATTCAACTCCATTTAGGACTAGGAAACAAACGCTAGCTCGCCTTACAAGAAACACACTCTGCTTTTGAGAAAAGAGCACTCTTCTACTCTACTGTGTTTCCTATAGGGCCAGAACAGTGAGCTTGCTCAGAACATAAGAACTGTGCTTCCTACACACACGGGCCATATCTACTTCAACTCTGCTTAGGAAACTGACAAGAAAATTAGCTCCTCTTCAGTCCGATACACTGTACTTGCTGGGAACAGACGCGAGTGCTATTTCCACTGTGTATGGCAATGGGAGCGCAATAGTGACTTTCCTTACCAGAAAACAACTTTTGCTCATAGGACCAGAAACTGCATGTGATTCAACTCCATTTAGGACTGGGAAACAAACGCTAGCTCGCCTTACAAGAAACACACTCTGCTTTTGAGAAAAGCACACTCTTCTACTCTACTGTGTTTCCTATAGGTTCCGAACAGTGAGCTTGCTCAGAACAAAAGAACTGTGCTTCCTACACACACGGCCATATCTAGTTCAATTCTGCTTTGGAACCTGAAAGAACAGTAGATCCTCTTCAGTCCAATACACTGTACTTGCTGGGAACAGACGCCAGTGCTCTTTGTCCTGTATATGGCAATGGAAGCACAATAGTGACTCTTCTTACCATAAAACAACTCTTGTTCGTAGGACCAGAAACTGCATGTGATTCAACTCCATTTAGGACTGGGAAACAAACGCTAGCTCGCCTAACAAGAAACACACTCTGCTTTAGAGAAAAGAGCACTCTTCTACTCTACTGTGTTTCCTATAGGGCCAGAACAGTGAGCTTGCTCAGAAAAAAAAACTGTGCTTCCTACACACACGGGCCATATCTAGTTCAACTCTGCTTAGGAAACTGCCAAGAACAGTAACTCCTCTTCAGTCCGATACACTGTACATGCTGGGAACAGAAGCCAGTGCTATTTCCACTCTGGATGGCAATGGGAGCACAATAGTGACTTTCCTTACCAGAAAACAACTCTTGCTCGTAGGACCAGAAACTGCATATGATTCAACTCCATTTAGGACTGAGAAACAAATGCTAGCTTGCCTTCCATGAAACACACTCTGCTTTTGAGAAAAGAGCACTCTTCTACTCTACTGTGTTTCCTATGGGGTACGAACAGTGAGCTTGCTCAGAACAAAAGAACTGTGCTTCCTACACACACGGGCCATATCTAGTTCAACTCTGCTTAGGAAACTGACAAGAACAGTAGATCCTCTTCAGTCCGATACACTGTACTTGCTGGGAACAGACGCGAGTGCTTTTGCACTGTGTATGGCAATGGGAGCGCAATAGTGACTTTCCTTACCAGAAAACAACTCTTGCTCGTAGGACCAGAAACTGCATTGATTCAACTCCATTTAGGACTAAGAAACAAATGCTAGCTCGCCTTACATTAAACACACTCTGCTTTTGAGAAAAGAGCACTCTTCTACTCTACTGTGTTTCTTATGGGGTCCAAACAGTGAGCTTGCTCAGAACCAAAGAACTGTGCTTCCTACACACACGGATCATATCTAGTTCAACTCTGCTTAGTAAACTGACAAGAACAGTAGCTCCTATTCAGTCCAATACAATGTACTTGCGGGGAACAGACGCGAGTGCTATTTCCACTGTGTATGGCAATTGGAGCCCAATAATGACTTGTCTTACCAGAAAACAACTCTTGCTCGTAGGACAAAAAACTGCATGTGACTCAACTCCATTTAGGACTGGGAAACAAACGCTAGCTCGACTTTTAAGAAACACACTCTGCTTTTGAGAAAAGAGCACTCTTCTACTCTACTGTGTTTCCTATGTTTTCCAGAAAAGTGAGCTTGCTCAGAACAAAAAAACTGTGCTTCCTACACACACGGCCATATCTAGTTCAAGTCTGCTTAGGAACCTGACAAGAACAGTAGATCCTCTTCAGTCCAACACACTGTACTTGCTGGGAACAGACGCCAGTGCTATTTGTCCTGTGTATGGCAATGGCAGCGCAATAGTGACTCTTCTTACCAGAAAACAACTCTTGCTCGTGGACCAGAAACTGCATGTGATTCAACTCCATTTAGGACTGGGAAACAAACGCTAACTCGCCCTACAAGAAACACACTCTGCTTTTGAGAAAAGAGCACTCTTCTACTCTACTGTGTTTCCTATGGATTCCAAACAGTGAGCTTGCTCAGAACAAAACAACTGTGCTTCCTACACACGGGGGACATATCTCGTTCAACTCTGCTTAGGAAACTGACAAGAACAGTAGCTCCTCTTCAGTCCGATACACTGTACTTGCTGGGAACACACGTGAGTGCTATTTGCACTGTGTATGGCAATGGGAGCACAATAGTGACTTTCCTTACCAGAAAACAACTCTTGGTCATAGGACCAGAAACTGCATGTGATTCAACTCCATTTAGGACTGGGAAACAAACGCTAGCTCGCCTTACAACAAACACACTCTGCTTTTGAGAAAAGAGCACTCTTCTACTCTATTGTGTGTCCTATAGGGCCAAAACAATTAGCTTGCTCAGAACAAAAGAACTGTGCTTCCTACACACACGGCCATATCTAGTTCAATTCTGCTTAGGAAACTGACAAGAACAGTAGCTCCGCTTCAGTCCAATACACTGTACTTGCAGTAAACAGACGCCAGTGCTATTTGACCTGTGTATGAAAATGGGAGTGCCATAGTGACTCTTCTTACCAGAAAACAACCCTTGCTGGTAGGACTAGAAACTTCGTGTGATTCAACTCCATTTAGGACCGGGAAACAAACGCTAGCTCGCCTTACAAGAAACACACTCTGCTTTTGAGAAAAGAGCACTCTTCTACTCTACTGTGTTTCCTATGGGGTCCGAACCGTGAGCTTGCTCAGAACAAAAGAACTGTGCTTCCTACACACACGGGCCATATCTAGTTCAACTCTGCTTAGGCAACTGACAAGAACAGTCGCTCCTTTTCAGTCCAATACACTGTAATTGCTGGGAACAGACGCGAGTCCTATTTGCACAGTGTGTGGCAATGGGAGCTCAATAGTGACTTTCCTTACCAGAAAACAACTCTTGCTCGTAGGACCAGAAACTGCATGTGATTCAACTCCATTAAGACTGGGATACAAAGTCTAGCGCGCCTTACAAGAAACACACTCTGCTTTTGAGAAAAGAGCACTCTTGTATTCTACTGTGTTTCCTATGGGGTCCGAACAGTGAGCTTGCTCAGAACAAAAGAACTGTGCAACCTACATACACGGGCCATATCTAGTTCAACTCTGCTTAGGAAACTGACAAGAACTGTAGCTGCTCTTCAGTCCAATACACTGTACTTGCTGGGAACAGACGCGAGTGCTATTTGCACTGTGTATGGCAAAAGGAGCACAATAGTGACTCTTCTTATCAGAAAACAACTCTTGCTCATAAGACCAGAAACTGCATGGGATTCAACTCCATTTCTGACTGGGAAACAAACACTAGCTCGCCTTACAAGAAAGACACTCTGATTTTGAGAAAAGAGCACTCTTCTACTCTACTGTGTTTTTTATGGGGTCCGAATAGTGAGCTTGCTCAGGACAAAAGAACTGTGCTTCCCACACACAGGGGCCATATCTAGTTAAACTCTGCTAAGGAAACTGACAAGAACAGTAGCTACGCTTCAGTCCAATACACTGTACTTGCTGGGAACAGACGCTAGTGCTATTTATACTGTGTATGTAAATGGGAGCGCAATAGTGACTTTCCATACCAGAAAACAACTCTTGGTCGTAGGACTAAAAACTGCATGTGATTCAACTCCATTTAGGACAGGGAAAAAAATGCTGTCTCGCCTTACAAAAAACACACTCTGCTTTTGAGAAAAGAACACTCTTCTACTCTACTGTGTTTCCTAGTGGGTCTAACAGTGAGCTTGCTCAGAACAAAAGAACTGTGCTTCCTACACACATGGGCCATATCTAGTTCATCTCTGCTTAGGAAACTGACAAGAACAGTAGCTCCGCTTCAGTCCAATACACTGTACTTGCTGGGAACAGACACGAGTGCTATTTGCACTGTGTTTTGAAATGGGAGCACAATAGTGACTTTCCTTACCAGAAAACACCTCTTGCTCGTAGGACCAGAAACTGCATGGGATTCAACTCCATTTAGGACTGGGAAACAAACGCTAGCTCGCCTTACAGGAAACACACTCTGCTTTTGAGAAAAGAGCACTCTTCTACTCTACTGTGTTTCCTATGGGGTCTGAACAGTGAGCTTGCTCAGAACAAAAGAACTGTGCTTCCTACACACACGGGCCATATCTAGTTCAACTCTGCTTAGGAAACTGACAAGAACAGTAGCTCCGCTTCAGTCCAATACACTGTACTTGCTGGGAACAGACGCCAGTGCTATTTGCCCTGTGTATGACAATGGGATCGCAATAGTGACTTTCTTTACCAGAAAACAACTCTTGCTTGTAGGACCAGAAACTGCATGTGATTCAACTCCATTTAGGACTGGGAAACAAATGCAAGCTCGCCATACAAGAAACAAACTCTGCTTTTGAGAAAAGAGCACTCTTCTACTCTACTGTGTTTCCTATAGGGCCAGAACAGTGAGCTTGCTCAGAAAAAAAGAACTGTGCTTCATACAAATACTGCCATATCTAGTTCAATTCTGCTTAGGAAACTGAAAAGAACAGTAGCTCCTGTTCAGTCCAATACACTGTACATGTAGGGAACAGATGCCAGTGCTATTTGCCCTGTGTATGACAATGGGAGCGCAATAGTGACTCTTCTTTCCAGAAAACAAATCTTGCTCGTAGGACCAGAAACAGCATGTGATTCAACTCCATTTAGGACTGGGAAACAAACGCTAGCTCGCCAAACAAGAAACACACTCTGCTTTTGAGAAAAGAGCACTCTTCTACTCGACTGTGTATCCTATGGGGTCCGAACAGTGAGCTTGCTCAGAACAAAAGAACTGTGCTTCCTACACACAGGGGCCATATCTAGTTCAACTCTGCTTAGGAAACTGACAAGAACAGTAGGTCCTCTTCAGTCCGATACACTGTACTTGCTGGGAACAGACGCGAGTGCTATTTGCACTGTGTATGGCAATTGGACCACAATAGTGACTCGTCTTACCAGAAAACAACTCTTGCTCGTAGGACCAAAAACTTCATGTGACTCAACTCCATTTAGGACTGGGAAACAAACTCTAGCTCACCTTACAAGAAACACACTCTGCTTTTGAGAAAAGAGCACTCTTCTTCTCTACTGTTTCCTATAGGGCCAGAACAGTTAGCTTGCTCAGAACAAATGAACTGTGCTTCCTAGACACACGGGCCATATCTAGTTCAACTCTGCTTAGGAAACTGAACAAGAACAGTAGCTCCTCTTAAGTCCAATACACAGTACTTGCTGGGAACAGACGCGAGTGCTATTTACACTCTGTATGGCAATGAGAGCACAATAGTGACTTTCCTTACCAGAAAACAACTCTTGCTCGTAGGACCACAAACTGCATGTGATTCAACGCCATTTAGGACTGGGAAACAAATGCTAGCTCGCCTTACAAGAAACACACTCTGCTTTAGAAAAAGAGCACTCTTCTACTCTACTGTGTTTCCTACAGGGCCAGAACAGTGAGCTTGCTCAGAACAAAAGAACTGTGCTTCCCACACGAACCATATCTAGTTCAACTCTGCTTAGATAACTGACAAGAACAGTAGATCCTCTTCAGTCCAGTACACTGTACTTGCTGGGAACAGACGCCAGTGCTATTTGCAATGTGTATGGCATTTGGAGCACAATAGTGACTCGTCTTACCAGAAAACAACTCTTGCTCATAGAACAAAAAACTGCATGTGACTCAACTCCATTTAGGACTGGGAAACAAACTCTAGCTCGCTTTACAAGAAACACACTCTGCTTTTGAGAAAAGAGCACTCTTCTACTCTACTGTGCTTCCTATAGGGCCAGAACAGTGAGCTTGCTCAGAAAAAAAGAACTGTGCATCCTACACACACGGGCCGTATCTGGTTCAACTCTGCTTAGGAAACTGACAAGAACAGTAGCTCCTCTTGAGTCCGATACACTGTACTTGCTGGAAACAGACGCGAGTGCTATTTGCATTGTGTATGGCAATGGGAGCGCAATAGTGACTTTCCTTACCAGAAAACAACTCTTGCTCCTAGGACCAGAAACTGCATGTGATTCAACACCATTTAGGACTGGGAAACAAACGCTAGCTTGCCTTACAAGAAACACACTCTGCTTTTGAGAAAAGAGCACTCATCTACTCTAATGTGTTTCCTATGGGGTCCGAAGAGTGAGCTTGCGCAGAACAAACGAACTGTGCTTCCTACACACACGGCCATATCTAGTTCAAGTCTGCTTAGGAACATGACAAGAACAGTAGATCCTCTTCAGTCCAATACACTGTACTTGCTGGGAACAGACGCCAGTGCTATTTGTCCTGTGTATGGCAATGGCAGCACAATAGTGACTCTTCTTACCATAAAACAACTCTTGCTCATAGGACCAGAAACTGCATGTGATTCAACGCCATTTAGGACTGGGAAACAAACGCTAGCTCGCCTTACAAGAAACACATTCTGCATTAGAGAAAAGAGCACTCTTCTACTCTACTGTGTTTCCTATAGGGCCAGAACAGTGAGCTTGCTCAGAACAAAAGAACTGTGCTTCCTACAAATACAGCCATTTCTAGTTCAATTCTGCTTAGGAAACTGAAAAGAACAGTAGCTCCTGTTCAGTCCAATACACTGTACATGCTGGGAACAGACGCCAGTGCTATTTGCCCTGTGTATGACAATGGGATCGCAATAGTGACTTTCTTTACCAGAAAACAACTCTTGCTCGTAGGACCAGAAACTGCATGTGATTCAACTCCATTTAGGACTGGGAAACAAATGCTAGCTCGCCATACAAGAAACACACTCTGCTTTTGAGAAAAGAGCACTCTTCTACTCGACTGTGTATCCTATGGGGTCCGAACAGTGAGCTTGCTCAGAACAAAAGAACTGGGCTTCCTACACACACGGGCCATATCTAGTTCAACTCTGCTTAGGAAACTGACAAGAACACTAGCTCTGCTTTAGTCGAATACACTGTACTTGCTGGGAACAGATGCGAGTGCTATTTACACTGTGTATGGCAATGGGAGTGCAACAGTGACTTTATTACCAAAAAAAAACCTCTTGCTCATAGGACCAAAAACTGCATGTGATTCAACTCCATTTAGGACTGGGAAACAAACGCTAGCTCGCCTTACAAGAAACACACTCTGCTTTTGAGAAAAGAGCAGTCTTCTACTCTACTGTGTTTCCTATGGCGTCCGAACAGTGAGCTTGCTCAGAACAAAAGAACTGCTTCCTACACACACGGGCCATATCTAGTTCAACTCTGCTTATGAAACTGACAAGAACAGTAGCTCCGCTTCAGTCCAATACACTGTACTTGCTGGGAGCAGACGCGAGTGCTATTTGCACTGAGTATGGAAATGGGAGCGCAATAGTGACTTTCCTTACCAGAAAACAACTCTTGCTCGTAGGACCAAAAACTGCATGTGATTCAACTCCGTTTAGGACTGGGAAACAAATGCTAGCTCGCCTTACAAGAAACACACTCTGCTTTTGAGAAAAGAGCACTCTTCTACTCTACTGTGTTTCCTATAGGGCCAGAACAGTGAGATTGCTCAGAAAAAAAGAACTGTGCTTCATACAAATACTGCCATATCTAGTTCAATTCTGCTTAGGAAACTGAAAAGAACAGTAGCTCCTGTTCAGTCCAATACACTGTACATGTAGGGAACAGACGCCAGTGCTATTTGCCCTGTGTATGACAATGGGAGCGCAATAGTGACTCTTCTTTCCAGAAAACAAATCTTGCTCGTAGGACCAGAAACAGCATGTGATTCAACTCCATTTAGGACTGGGAAACAAACGATAGCTCGCCTTACAAGAAACACACTCTGCTTTAGAGAAAAGAGCACTCTTCTACTCTACTGTGTTTCCTATAGGGCCAGAACAGTGAGCTTGCTCAGAAAAAAAAACTGTGCTTCCTACACACACGGGCCATATCTAGTTCAACTCTGCTTAGGAAACTGACAAGAACAGTAGCTCCTCTTCAGTCCGATACACTGTACATGCTGGGAACAGACGCCAATGCTATTTCCACTCTGGATGGCAATGGGAGCACAATAGTGACTTTCCTTACGAGAAAACAACTCTTGCTCGTAGGACCAGAAACTGCATATGATTCAACTCCATTTAGGACTGAGAAACAAATGCTAGCTTGCCTTCCAGGAAACACACTCTGCTTTTGAGAAAAGAGCACTCTTCTACTCTACTGTGTTTCCTATGGGGTACGAACAGTGAGCTTGCTCAGAACAAAAGAACTGTGTTTCCTACACATACGGGCCATATCTAGTTCAACTCTGCTTAGGAAACTGACAAGAAGAGTAGCTCCTCTTCAGTCCGATACACTGTACTTGCTGGGAACAGACGCGAGTGCTTTTGCACTGTGTATGGCAAAGGGAGCGCAATAGTGACTTTCCTTACCAGAAAGCAACTCTTGCTCGTAGGACCAGAAACTGCATTGATTCAACTCCATTTAGGACTAAGAAACAAATGCTAGCTCGCCTTACATTAAACACACTCTGCTTTTGAGAAAAGAGCACTCTTCTACTCTACTGTGTTTCTTATGGGGTCCAAACAGTGAGCTTGCTCAGAACCAAAGAACTGTGCTTCCTACACACACGGATCATATCTAGTTCAACTCTGCTTAGTAAACTGACAAGAACAGTAGCTCCTATTCAGTCCAATACAATGTACTTGCGGGGAACAGACACGAGTGCTATTTGCACTGTGTATGGCAATTGGAGCCCAATAATGACTTGTCTTACCAGAAAACAACTCTTGCTCGTAGGACAAAAAACTGCATGTGACTCAACTCCATTTAGGACTGGGAAACAAACGCTAGCTCGACTTTTAAGAAACACACTCTGCTTTTGAGAAAAGAGCACTCTTCTACTCTACTGTGTTTCCTATGTTTTCCCGAAAAGTGAGCTTGCTCAGAACAAAAAAACTGTGCTTCCTACACACACGGCCATATCTAGTTCAAGTCTGCTTAGGAACCTGACAAGAACAGTAGATCCTCTTCAGTCCAACACACTGTACTTGCTGGGAACAGACGCCAGTGCTATTTGTCCTGTGTATGGCAATGGCAGCGCAATAGTGACTCTTCTTACCAGAAAACAACTCTTGCTCGTGGACCAGAAACTGCATGTGATTCAACTCCATTTAGGACTGGGAAACAAACGCTAACTCGCCCTACAAGAAACACACTCTGCTTTTGAGAAAAGAGCACTCTTCTACTCTACTGTGTTTCCTATGGATTCCAAACAGTGAGCTTGCTCTGAACAAAACAACTGTGCTTCCTACACACGGGGGACATATCTCGTTCAACTCTGCTTAGGAAACTGACAAGAACAGTAGCTCCTCTTCAGTCCGATACACTGTACTTGCTGGGAACACACGTGAGTGCTATTTGCACTGTGTATGGCAATGGGAGCACAATAGTGACTTTCCTTACCAGAAAACAACTCTTGGTCATAGGACCAGAAACTGCATGTGATTCAACTCCATTTAGGACTGGGAAACAAACGCTAGCTCGCCTTACAAGAAACACACTCTGCTTTTGAGAAAAGAGCACTCTTCTACTCTACTGTGTTTCCTATAGGGCCAGAACAGTGAGCTTGCTCAGAACAAAAGAACAGTGCTTCCTACACACACGGCCATATCTAGTTCAATTCTGCTTAGGAAACTGACAAGAACAGTAGCTCCTGTTCAGTCCAATACACTGTACATGTAGGAAACAGACGCCAGTGCTATTTGCCCTGTGTATGACAATGGGAGCGCAATAGTGACTCTTCTTTCCAGAAAACAAATCTTGCTCGTAGGACCAGAAACAGCATGTGATTCAACTCCATTTAGGACTGGGAAACAAACGATAGCTCGCCTTACAAGAAACACACTCTGCTTTAGAGAAAAGAGCACTCTTCTACTCTACTGTGTTTCCTATAGGGCCAGAACAGTGAGCTTGCTCAGAAAAAAAAAACTGTGCTTCCTACACACACGGGCCATATCTAGTTCAACTCTGCTTAGGAAACTGACAAGAACAGTAGCTCCTCTTCAGTCCGATACACTGTACATGCTGGGAACAGACGCCAGTGCTATTTCCACTCTGGATGGCAATGGGAGCACAATAGTGACTTTCCTTACCAGAAAACAACTCTTGCTCGTAGGACCAGAAACTGCATATGATTCAACTCCATTTAGGACTGAGAAACAAATGCTAGCTTGCCTTCCATGAAACACACTCTGCTTTTGAGAAAAGAGCACTCTTCTACTCTACTGTGTTTCCTATGGGGTACGAACAGTGAGCTTGCTCAGAACAAAAGAACTGTGCTTCCTACACATACGGGCCATATCTAGTTCAACTCTGCTTAGGAAACTGACAAGAACAGTAGCTCCTCTTCAGTCCGATACACTGTACTTGCTGGGAACAGACGCGAGTGCTATTTGCACTGTCTATGGCAATGGGAGCGCAATAGTGACTTTCCTTACCAGAAAACAACTCTTGCTCGTAGGACCAGAAACTGCATTGATTCAACTCCATTTAGGACTAAGAAACAAATGCTAGCTCGCCTTACATTAAACACACTCTGCTTTTGAGAAAAGAGCACTCTTCTACTCTACTATGTTTCTTATGGGGTCCAAACAGTGAGCTTGCTCAGAACCAAAGAACTGTGCTTCCTACACACACGGATCATATCTAGTTCAACTCTGCTTAGTAAACTGACAAGAACAGTAGCTCCTATTCAGTCCAATACAATGTACTTGCGGGGAACAGACGCAAGTGCTATTTCCACTGTGTATGGCAATTGGAGCCCAATAATGACTTGTCTTACCAGAAAACAACTCTTGCTCGTAGGACAAAAAACTGCATGTGACTCAACTCCATTTAGGACTGGGAAACAAACGCTAGCTCGACTTTTAAGAAACACACTCTGCTTTTGAGAAAAGAGCACTCTTCTACTCTACTGTGTTTCCTATGTTTTCCGGAAAAGTGATCTTGCTCAGAACAAAAAAACTGTGCTTCCTACACACACGGCCATATCTAGTTCAAGTCTGCTTAGGAACCTGACAAGAACAGTAGATCCTCTTCAGTCCAACACACTGTACTTGCTGGGAACAGACGCCAGTGCTATTTGTCCTGTGTATGGCAATGGCAGCGCAATAGTGACTCTTCTTACCAGAAAACAACTCTTGCTCGTGGACCAGAAACTGCATGTGATTCAACTCCATTTAGGACTGGGAAACAAACGCTAACTCGCCCTACAAGAAACACACTCTGCTTTTGAGAAAAGAGCACTCTTCTACTCTACTGTGTTTCCTATGGATTCCAAACAGTGAGCTTGCTCAGAACAAAAGAACTGTGCTTCCTACACACGCGGGACATATCTCGTTCAACTCTGCTTAGGAAACTGACAAGAACAGTAGCTCCTCTTCAGTCCGATACACTGTACTTGCTGGGAACACACGTGAGTGCTATTTGCACTGTGTATGGCAATGGGAGCACAATAGTGACTTTCCTTACCAGAAAACAACTCTTGGTCATAGGAACAGAAACTGCATGTGATTCAACTCCATTTAGGACTGGGAAACAAACGCTAGCTCGCCTTACAAGAAACACAATCTGCTTTTGAGAAAAGAGCACTCTTCTACTCTACTGTGTTTCCTATAGGGCCAGAACAGTGAGCTTGCTCAGAACAAAAGAACTGTGCTTCCTACACACACGGCCATATCTAGTTCAATTCTGCTTAGGAAACTGACAAGAACAGTAGATCCTCTTCTGTCCCATACACTGTACTTGCTGGGAACAGACGCCAGTGCTATTTGCCCTGTGTATGACAATGGGAGCGCTATAGTGGCTCTTCATACCAGAAAACAACTCTTGCTCGTAGGACCAGGAACTGCATGTGATTCAACTCCATTTACGACTGGGAAACAAACGCTAGCACGCCTTAGAAGAAACACACTCTGATTTTGAGAAAAGAGCACTCTTCTACTCTACTGTGTTTCCTACGGGATCCGAATAGTGAGCTTGCTCAGAACAAAAGAACTGTGCTTCCTACACACAGAGGCCATATCTAGTTCAACTCTGCTTAGGAAACTGACAAGAACAGTAGCTCCGCTTCAGTCCAATACACTGTACATGCTGGGAACAGACGTGAGTGCTATTTGCACTGTGTATGTAAATCGGAGCACAATAGTGACTTTCCTTACCAGAAAACATCTCTTGGTCGTAGGACAAAAAACTGCATGTGATTCAACTCCATTTAGGACTGGGAAACAAACGCTATCTCGCCTTATAAAAAACACACTCTGCTTTTCAGAAAAGAGCACTCTTCTACTCTACTGTGTTTTCTAGGGTGTCTGAACAGGGAGCTTGCTCAGAACAAAAGTACTGTGCTTCCTACACACACGTGCCATATCTAGTTCATCTCTACTTAGGAAACTGACAAGAACAGTAGCTCCGCTTCAGTCCAATACACTGTACTTGCTGGGAACAGACGCGAGTGCTATTTGCACTGTGTATGGCAATGGGAGCGCAATAGTGACTTTCCTTACCAGAAAACAACTCTTGCTCTTAGGACCAGAAACTGCATGGGATTCAACTCCATTTCTGACTGGGAAACAAACACTAGCTCGCCTTACAAGAAACACACTCTGCTTTTGAGAAAAGAGCACTTTTCTACTCTACTGTGTTTCCTATGGGGTCCGAACAGTGACCTTTCTCAGAACAAAAGAACTGTGCTTCCTACACACAGGGGCCATATCTAGTTCAACTTTGCTTTGGAAACTGACAAGAACAGTAGCTCCGCTTCAGTCCAATACACTGTACTTGCTGGGAACAGATGGGAGTGCTATTTACACTGTGTATGGCAATGGGAGCGCAAGAGTGACTTTATAACCAGAAAACAACTCTTGCTCGTAGGACCAAAAACTGCATGTGATTCAACTCCATTTAGGACTGGGAAACAAACGCTAGCTCGCCTTACAAGAAACACACTCTGCTTTTGAGAAAAGAGCATTCTTCTTCTCTACTGTGTTTCCTATGGGGTCCGAATAGTGAGCTTGCTCAGAACAAAAGAACTGTGCTTCCTACAAATATGGCCATATCTAGTTCAATTCTGCTTAGGAAACTGAAAAGAACAGTATATCCTCTTCAGTCCAAAACACTGTACATGCTGGGAACAGACGCCAGGGCTATTTGCACTCTGTATGACAATGGGAGCACCCTAGTGACTCTTCTTACCAGAAAACAACTCTTGCTCATAGGACCAGAAACTGTATGTGATTCAACTCCATTTAGGACTGGGAAACAAACGCTAGCTCTCCTTACAAGAAACACACTCTGCTTTTGAGAAAAGAGCACTCTTCTACTCTACTGTGTTTCCTATAGTGCCAGAACAGTGAGCTTGCTCAGAAAAAAAGAACTGTGCTGCATACAAATACTGCCATATCTAGTTCAATTCTGCTTAGGAAACTGAAAAGAACAGTAGCTCCTGTTCAGTGCAATACACTGTACATTCTTGGAACAGACGACAGTGCTATTTGCCCTGTGTATGACAATGGGAGCTCAATAGTGACTCTTATTACCAGAAAACAACTCTTGCTCGTAGGACAAGAAACTGCATGTGATTCAACTCCATTTAGGACTGGGAAACAAACGCTAGCTCGCCTTACAAGAAACACACTCTGCTTTTGAGAAAAGAGCACTCTTCTACTCGACTGTGTATCCTATGGTGTCCGAACAGTGAGCTTGCTCAGAACAAAAGAACTGGGCTTCCTACACACACGGGCCATATCTAGTTCAACTCTGCTTAGGAAACTGACAAGAACAGTAGCTCTGCTTCAGTCCAATACACTGTACTTGCTGGGAACATATGCGAGTGCTATTTACACTGTGTATGACAATGGGAGTGCAACAGTGACTTTATTACCAGAAAACAACTCTTGCTCGTAGGACCAGAAACTGCATGTGATTCAGCTCCATTTAGGACTGGGAAACAAATGCTAGCTCGCCTTACAAGAAACACCCTCTGCTTTTGAGAAAAGAGTACTCTTCTACTCTACTGTGTTTCCTTTGGGGTCTGAACAGTGAGCTTGCTCAGAACAAAAAAACTGTGTTTCCTACACACACGGACCATATGTAGTTCAACTCTGCTTAGGAAACTGACAAGAACAGTAGCTCCTATTCAGTCCAATACACTGTACTTGCTGGGAACAGACGTGAGTGCTATTTGCACTGTGTATGTAAACCGGAGCGCAATAGTGACTTTCCTTACCTGAAAACACCTCTTGCTCGTAGGACCAGAAACTGCTTGGGATTCAACTCCATTTCTGACTGGGAAACAAACACTAGCTCTCCTTACAAGAAACACACTCTGCTTTTGAGAAAAGAGCACTCTTCTACTCTACTGTGTTTCCTATAGTGCCAGAACAGTGAGCTTGCTCAGAACAAAAGAACTGTGCTGCATACAAATACTGCCATATCTAGTTCAATTCTGCTTAGGAAACTGAAAAGAACAGTAGCTCCTGTTCAGTCCAATACACTGTACATGCCGGGAACAGATGCCAGAGCTATTTGCCCTGTGTATGACAATGGGAGCGCAATAGTGACTCTTCTTACCAGAAAACAACTCTTGCTCGTAGGACAAGAATCTGCATGTGATTCAACTCCATTTAGGACTGGGAAACAAACGCTAGCTCGCCTAACAAGAAACACACTCTGCTTTTGAGAAAAGAGCACTCATCTACTCTACTGTGTTTCCTATGGGGTCCGAACAGTGAGCTTGCTCAGAACAAAAGAATGTGCTTCGTACACACACGGGCCATATCTAGTTCAACTCTGCTTAGAAAGCTGACAAGAACAGTAGCTCCTCTTCAGTCCAATACACTGTACTTGCTGGGAACAGACGCGAGTGCTATTTGCACTGTGTATGGCAATGGGAGCACAATAATGACTTTCCTTACCAGAAAACAACTCTTGCTCGTAGGACCAGAAACTGCATGTGATTCAGCTCCATTTAGGAATGGGAAACAAATGCTAGCTCGCCTTACAAGAAACACACTCTGCTTTTGAGAAAAGAGCACTCTTCTACTCTACTGTGTTTCCTTTGGGGTCCAAACAGTGAGCTTGCTCAGAACAAAAGGACTGTGCTTCCTACACACACGGACCATATGTAGTTCATCTCTGCTTAGGAAACTGACAAGAACAGTAGCTCCTATTCAGTCCAATACACTGTACTTGCTGGGAACAGACGCGAGTACTATTTGCACTGTGTATGTAAATGGGAGCACAATAGTGACTTTCCTTACCAGAAAACAACTCTTGGCCTTAGGACAAAAAACTGCATGTGATTCAACTCCATTTAGGACTGGGAAACAAACGCTGTCTTGCCTTACAAAAAACACACTCTGCTTTTGAGAAAAGAGCACTCTTCTACTCTATTGTGTTTCCTAGGGGGTCTGAACAGTGTGCTTGCTCAGAACAAAAGAACTGTGCTTCCTACACACACGGGCCATATCTAGTTCATCTCTGCTTAGGAAACTGACCAGAACAGTAGCTCCGCTTCAGTCCAATACACTGTACTTGCTGGGAACACACGCGAGTGCTATTTGCACTGTGTATGGAAATGGGAGCGCAATAGTGACATTCCTTACCAGAAAATACCTCTTGCTCATAGGACCAGAAACTGCATGGAATTCAACTCCATTTCTGACTGGGAAACAAACACTAGCTCGCCTTACAAAAACACACTCTGCTTTTGAGAAAAGAGCACTCTTCTACTCTACTGTGTTTCCTATGGTGTCCGAACATTGAGCATGCTCAGAACAAATGAACTGTGCTTCCTACAAACACGGGCCATATAGTTCAACTCTGCTTAGGAAACTGACAAGAACGGTAGCTCCTCTTCAGTCCAATACACTGTACTAGCTGAGAACAGACGCGAGTGCTATTTGTACTGTGTATGGCAATAGGAGCACAATAGTGACTCTTCTTATCAGAAAACAACTCTAACTCATAGGACAAGAAACTGCATGGGATTCAACTCCATTTCTGACTGGGAAACAAACACTAGCTCGCCTTACAAGAAACACACTCTGCTTTTGAGAAAAGAGCACTCTTCTACTCTACTGTGTTTTCTATGGGGTCCGAATAGTGAGCTTGCTCAGAACAAAAGAACTGTGCTTCCTACACACAGCGGCCATATCTAGTTCAACTCTGCTTAGCAAACTGAGAAGAACAGTAGCTCCGCTTCAGTCAAATACACTGTACTTGCTGGGAACAGATGGGAGTGCTATTTACACTGTGTATGGCAATGGGAGCGCAAGAGTGACTTTATTACCAGAAAACAACTCTTGCTCGTAGGACCAAAAACTGCATGTGATTCAACTCCATTTAGGACTGGGAAACAAACGCTAGCTCACCTTACAAGAAACACACTCTGCTTTTGAGAAAAGAGCAGTCTTCTACTCTACTGTGTTTCCTATGGGGTCCGAACATTGAGCTTGCTCAGAACAAAAGAACTGTGCTTCCTACACACACGGGCCATATCTAGTTCAACTCTGCTTAGGAAACTGACAAGAACAGTAGCTCCTCTTCAGTACAATACACTGTACTTGCTGGGAACAGACGCGAGTGCTATTAGCACTGTGTATGGCAATGGGAGCACAATAGTGACTTTCCTTACCAGAAAACAACTCTTGCTCGTAGGATCAGAAACTGCATATGATTCAGCTCCATTTAGGACTGGGAAACAAATGCTAGGTCGCCTTACAAGAAACACACTCTGCTTTTGAGAAAAGAGCACTCTTCTTCTCTACTGTGTTTCCTATGGGGTCCGAACAGTGAGCTTGCTCAGAACAAAAGAACTGTGCTTCCTACACACACGGACCATATGTAGTACAACTCTGCTTAGGAAACTGACAAGAACAGTAGCTCCTATTCATTCCAATACACTGTACTTGCTGGGAACAGACGCCAGTGCTATTTGCACTGTGTATGGCAATAGGAGCACAATAGTGTCTCTTCTTATCAGAAAACAACTCTTGCTCATAGGACCAGAAACTGCATGGGATTCAACTCCATTTCTGACTGGGAAACAAACACTAGCTCGCCTTACAAGAAAGACACTCTGATTTTGAGAAAAGAGCACTCTTCTACTCTACTGTGTTTCCTATGGGGTCCGAACAGTGAGCTTGCTCAGAACAAAAGAACTGTGCTTCCTACACACACGGGCCATATCTAGTTCAACTCTGCTTAGGAAACTGACAAGAACGGTAGCTCCTCTTCAGTCCAATACACTGTACTAGCTGGGAACAGACGCGAGTGCTATTTGCACTGTGTATGGCAATAGGAGCACAATAGTGACTCTTCTTATCAGAAAACAACTCTTAGTCATAGGACAAGAAACTGCATGGGATTCAACTCCATTTCTGACTGGGAAACAAACACTAGCTTGCCTTACAAGAAAGACTCTCTGATTTGAGAAAAGAGCACTCTTCTACTCTACTGTGTTTCCTATGGTGTCCAAATAGTGAGCTTGCTCAGAACAAAAGAACTGTGCTTCCTACACACAGGGGCCATATCTAGTTCAACTCTGCTTAGGAAACTGACAAGAACAGTAGCTCCGCTTCAGTCCAATACACTGTACTTGCTGGGAACAGACGCGAGTGCTATTTGCACTGTGTAAGGAAATGGGAGCGCAATAGTGACTTTCCTTACCAGAAAACAACTCTTGGTCGGAGGACCAAAAACTGCATGGAATTCAACTCCATTTCTGACTAGGAAACAAACACTAGCTCGCCTTACAAGAAACACACTCTGCTTTTGAGAAAAGAGCACTCTTATACTCTACTGTGTTTTCTAGGGTGTCTGAACAGGGAGCTTGCTCAGAACAAAAGTACTGTGCTTCCTACACACACGTGCCATATCTAGTTCATCTCTGCTTAGGAAACTGACAAGAACAGTAGCTCCGCTTCAGTCCAATACACTGTACTTGCTGGGAACAGACGCGAGTGCTATTTGCACTGTGTATGGCAATGGGAGCGCAATAGTGACTTTCCTTACCAGAAAACAACTCTTGCTCTTAGGACCAGAAACTGCATGGGATTCAACTCCATTTCTGACTGGGAAACAAACACTAGCTCGCCTTACAAGAAACACACTCTGCTTTTGAGAAAAGAGCACTCTTCTACTCTACTGTGTTTTATATGGGGTCCGAACAGTGAGCTTGCTCAGAACAAAAGAACTGTGCTTCCTGCACACACGGGCCATATCTAGTTCAACTCTGCTTAGGAAACTGACAAGAACAGTAGCTCCACTTCAGTCCAATACACTGTACTTGCTGGGAACAGATGCGAGTGCTATTTGCACTGTGTATGGCAATGGGAGCGCAATAGTGACTTTATTACCAGAAAACAACTCTTGCACGTAGTACCAAAAACTGGATGTGATTCAACTCCATTTAGGACTGGCAAACAAAGGCTAGCTCGCCTTACAAGAAACACACTCTGCTTTTGAGAAAAGAGCACTCTTCTACTCTACTGTGTTTCCTATGGGGTCCGAACAGTGAGCTTGCTCAGAAGAAAAGAACTGTGCTTCCTACACACACGGGCCATATCTAGTTCAAATCTGCTTAGGAAACTGACAAGAACGGTAGCTCCTCTTCAGACCAATACACTGTGCTAGCTGGGAACAGACTCGAGTGCTATTTGCCCTGTGTATGGCAATAGGAGCACAATAGTGACTCATCTTATCAGAAAACAACTCTTACTCATAGGACAAGAAACTGCATGGGATTCAACTCCATTTCTGACTGGGAAACAAACACTAGCTCGCCTTACAAGAAACACACTCTGCTTTTGAGAACAGAGCACTCTTCTACTCTACTGTGTTTCCTATGGGGTCCGAATAGTTAGCTTGCTCAGAACAAAAGAACTGTGCTTCCTACACACAGGGGCCATATCTAGTTCAACTTTGCTTCGGAAACTGACAAGAACAGTAGCTCCGCTTCAGTCCAATACACTGTACTTGCTGGGAACAGATGGGAGTGCTATTTACACTGTGTGGCAATGGGAGCGCAAGAGTGACTTTATTACCAGAAAACAACTCTTGCTCGTAGGACCAAAAACTGCATGTGATTCAACTCCATTTAGGACTGGGAAACAAACGCTAGCTCGCCTTACAAGAAACACACTCTGCTTTTGAGAAAAGAGCAGTCTTCTACTCTACTGTGTTTCCTATGGGGTCCGAACAGTGAGCTTGCTCAGAACAAAGGAACTGTGCTTCCTACAAATATGGCCATATCTAGTTCAATTCTGCTTAGGAAACTGAAAAGAACAGTATATCCTCTTCAGTCCAATACACTGTACATGCTGGGAACAGACGCCAGGGCTATTTGCACTCTGTATGACAATGGGAGCACCCTAGTGACTCTTCTTACCAGAAAACAACTCTTGCTCATAGGACCAGAAAGTGTATGTGATTCAACTCCATTTAGGACTGGGAAACAAACGCTACCTCTCCTTACCAGAAACACACTCTGCTTTTGAGAAAAGAGCACTCTTCTACTCTACTGTGTTTCCTATAGTGCCAGAACAGTGAGCTTGCTCAGAAAAAAAGAACTGTGCTGCATACAAATACTGCCATATCTAGTTCAATTCTGCTTAGGAAACTGAAAAGAACAGTAGCTCCTGTTCAGTGCAATACACTGTACATTCTTGGAACAGACGACAGTGCTATTTGCCCTGTGTATGACAATGGGAGCTCAATAGTGACTCTTATTACCAGAAAACAACTCTTGCTCGTAGGACAAGAAACTGCATGTGATTCAACTCCATTTAGGACTGGGAAACAAACGCTAGCTCGCCTTACAAGAAACACACTCTGCTTTTGAGAAAAGAGCACTCCTCTACTCGACTGTGTATCCTATGGGGTCCGAACAGTGAGCTTGCTCAGAACAAAAGAACTGGGCTTCCTACACACACGGGCCATATCTAGTTCAACTCTGCTTAGGAAACTGACAAGAACAGTAGCTCCTCTTCAGTCCAATACACTGTACTTGCTGGGAACATATGCGAGTGCTATTTACACTGTGTATGACAATGGGAGTGCAACAGTGACATTATTACCAGAAAACAACTCTTGCTCGTAGGACCAGAAACTGCATGTGATTCAGCTCCATTTAGGACTGGGAAACAAATGCTAGCTCGCCTTACAAGAAACACACTCTGCTTTTGAGAAAAGAGTACTCTTCTACTCTACTGTGTTTCCTTTGGGGTCTGAACAGTGAGCTTGCTCAGAACAAAAAAACTGTGTTTCCTACACACACGGACCATACGTAGTTCAACTCTGCTTAGGAAACTGACAAGAACAGTAGCTCCTATTCAGTCCAATACACTGTACTTGCTGGGAACAGACGTGAGTGCTATTTGCACTGTGTATGTAAACCGGAGCGCAATAGTGACTTTCCTTACCTGAAAACACCTCTTGCTCGTAGGACCAGAAACTGCTTGGGATTCACCTCCATTTCTGACTGGGAAACAAACACTAGCTCTCCTTACAAGAAACACACTCTGCTTTTGAGAAAAGAGCACTCTTCTACTCTACTGTGTTTCCTATAGTGCCAGAACAGTGAGCTTGCTCAGAACAAAAGAACTGTGCTGCATACAAATACTGCCATATCTAGTTCAATTCTGCTTAGGAAACTGAAAAGAACAGTAGCTCCTGTTCAGTCCAATACACTGTACATGCCGGGAACAGATGCCAGAGCTATTTGCCCTGTGTATGACAATGGGAGCGCAATAGTGACTCTTCTTACCAGAAAACAACTCTTGCTCGTAGGACAAGAATCTGCATGTGATTCAACTCCATTTAGGACTGGGAAACAAACGCTAGCTCGCCTAACAAGAAACACACTCTGCTTTTGAGAAAAGAGCACTCATCTACTCTACTGTGTTTCCTATGGGGTCCGAACAGTGTGCTTGCTCAGAACAAAAGAACTGTGCTTCCTACACACACGGGCCATATCTAGTTCATCTCTGCTTAGGAAAATGACAAGAACAGTAGCTCCGCTTCAGTCCAATACACTGTACTTGCTGGGAACAGACGTGAGTGCTATTTGCACTGTGTATAGAAATAGGAGCGCAATAGTGACATTCCTTACCAGAAAATACCTCTTGCTCATAGGACCAGAAACTGCATGGGATTCAACTCCATTTCTGACTGGGAAACAAACACTAGCTCGCTTTACAAAAACACACTCTGCTTTTGAGAAAAGAGCACTCTTCTACTCTACTGTGTTTCCTATGGTGTCCAAACAGTGAGCTTGCTCAGAACAAAAGAACTGTGCTTCCTACACACAGCGGCCATATCTAGTTCAACTCTGCTTAGCAAACTGAGAAGAACAGTAGCTCCGCTTCAGTCAAATACACTGTACTTGCTGGGAACAGATGCGAGTGCTATTTACACTGTGTATGGCAATAGGAGCACAATAGTGTCTCTTCTTATCAGAAAACAACTCTTGCTCATAGGACCAGAAACTGCATGGGATTCAACTCCATTTCTGACTGGGAAACAAACACTAGCTCGCCTTACAAGAAAGACACTCTGATTTTGAGAAAAGAGCACTCTTCTACTCTACTGTGTTTCCTATGGGGTCCGAACAGTGAGCTTGCTCAGAACAAAAGAACTGTGCTTCTTACACACGCGGGCCATATCTAGTTCATCACTGCTTAGGAAACTGACAAGAACAGTAGCTCCGCTTCAGTCCAATACACTATACTTGCTGGGAACAGACGCGAGTGCTATTTGCACTGTGTATGGAAATGGGAGCGCAATAGTGACTTTCCTTACCTGAAAACACCTCTTGCTCGTAGGACCAGAAACTGCATGGGATTCAACTCCATTTCTGACTGGGAAACAAACACTAGCTCGCCTTACAAGAAACACACTCTGCTTTTGAGAAAAGAGCACTCTTCTACTCTACTGTGTTTCCTATGGAGTTCGAACAGTGAGCTTGCTCAGAACAAAAGAACTGTGCTTCCTACACACACGGGCCATATCTAGTTCAAATCTGCTTAGGAAACTGACAAGAACAGTAGCTCCGCTTCAGTCCAATACACTGTACTTGCTGGGAACAGATGCGAGTGCTATTTGCACTGTGTATGGCAATGGGAGCGCAATAGTGACTTTATTACCAGAAAACAACTCTTGCACGTAGTACCAAAAACTGCATGTGATTCAACTCCATTTAGGACTGGCAAACAAAGGCTAGCTCGCCTTACAAGAAACACACTCTGCTTTTGAGAAAAGAGCACTCTTCTACTCTACTGTGTTTCCTATGGGGTCCGAACAGTGAGCTTGCTCAGAAGAAAAGAACTGTGCTTCCTACACACACGGGCCATATCTAGTTCAAATCTGCTTAGGAAACTGACAAGAACGGTAGCTCCTCTTCAGACCAATACACTGTGCTAGCTGGGAACAGACTCGAGTGCTATTTGCCCTGTGTATGGCAATAGGAGCACAATAGTGACTCATCTTATCAGAAAACAACTCTTACTCATAGGACAAGAAACTGCATGGGATTCAACTCCATTTCTGACTGGGAAACAAACACTAGCTCGCCTTACAAGAAACACACTCTCCTTTTAGAAAAGAGCACTCTTCTACTCTACTGTGTTTCCTATAGGGTCCGAATAGTGAGCTTGCTCAGAACAAAAGAACTGTGCTTCCTACACACAGGGGCCATATCTAGTTCAACTTTGCTTCGGAAACTGACAAGAACAGTAGCTCCGCTTCAGTCCAATACACTGTACTTGCTGGGAACAGATGGGAGTGCTATTTACACTGTGTATGGCAATGGGAGCGCAAGAGTGACTTTATTACCAGAAAACAACTCTTGCTCGTAGGACCAAAAACTGCATGTGATTCAACTCCATTTAGGACTGGGAAACAAACGCTAGCTCGCCTTACAAGAAACACACTCTGCTTTTGAGAAAAGAGCAGTCTTCTACTCTACTGTGTTTCCTATGGGGTCCGAACAGTGAGCTTGCTCAGAACAAAAGAACTGTGCTTCCTACAAATATGGCCATATCTAGTTCAATTCTGCTTAGGAAACTGAAAAGAACAGTATATCCTCTTCAGTCCAATACACTGTACATGCTGGGAACAGACGCCAGGGCTATTTGCACTCTGTATGACAATGGGAGCACCCTAGTGACTCTTCTTACCAGAAAACAACTCTTGCTCATAGGACCAGAAACTGTATGTGATTCAACTCCATTTAGGACTGGGAAACAAACGCTAGCTCTCCTTACAAGAAACACACTCTGCTTTTGAGAAAAGAGCACTCTTCTACTCTACTGTGTTTCCTATAGTGCCAGAACAGTGACCTTGCTCAGAACAAAATTACTGTGCTGCATACAAATACTGCCATATCTAGTTCAATTCTGCTTAGGAAACTGAAAAGAACAGTAGCTCCTGTTCAGTGCAATACACTGTACATTCTTGGAACAGACGACAGTGCTATTTGCCCTGTGTATGACAATGGGAGCTCAATAGTGACTCTTATTACCAGAAAACAACTCTTGCTCGTAGGACAAGAAACTGCATGTGATTCAACTCCATTTAGGACTGGGAAACAAACGCTAGCTCACGTAACAAGAAACACACTCTGCTTTTGAGAAAAGAGCACTCTTCTACTCGACTGTGTATCCTATGGGGTCCGAACAGTGAGCTTGCTCAGAACAAAAGAACTGGGCTTCCTACACACGGGCCATATCTAGTTCAACTCTGCTTAGGAAACTGACAAGAACAGTAGCTCTGCTTCAGTCCAATACACTGTACTTGCTGGGAACATATGCGAGTGCTATTTACACTGTGTATGGCAATGGGAGTGCAACAGTGACTTTATTACCAGAAAACAACTCTTGCTCGTAGGACCAGAAACTGCATGTGATTCAGCTCCATTTAGGACTGGGAAACAAATGCTAGCTCGCCTTACAAGAAACACACTCTGCTTTTGAGAAAAGAGTACTCTTCTACTCTACTGTGTTTCCTTTGGGGTCTGAACAGTGAGCTTGCTCAGAACAAAAAAACTGTGTTTCCTACACACACGGACCATATGTAGTTCAACTCTGCTTAGGAAACTGACAAGAACAGTAGCTCCTATTCAGTCCAATACACTGTACTTGCTGGGAACAGACGTGAGTGCTATTTGCACTGTGTATGTAAACCGGAGCGCAATAGTGACTTTCCTTACCTGAAAACACCTCTTGCTCGTAGGACCAGAAACTGCTTGGGATTCAACTCCATTTCTGACTGGGAAACAAACACTAGCTCTCCTTACAAAAAACACACTCTGCTTTTGAGAAAAGAGCACTCTTCTACTCTACTGTGTTTCCTATAGTGCCAGAACAGTGAGCTTGCTCAGAACAAAAGAACTGTGCTGCATACAAATACTGCCATATCTAGTTCAATTCTGCTTAGGAAACTGAAAAGAACAGTAGCTCCTGTTCAGTCCAATACACTGTACATGCCGGGAACAGATGCCAGAGCTATTTGCCCTGTGTATGACAATGGGAGCGCAATAGTGACTCTTCTTACCAGAAAACAACTCTTGCTCGTAGGACAAGAATCTGCATGTGATTCAACTCCATTTAGGACTGGGAAACAAACGCTAGCTCGCCTAACAAGAAACACACTCTGCTTTTGAGAAAAGAGCACTCATCTACTCTACTGTGTTTCCTATGGGGTCCGAACAGTGAGCTTGCTCAGAACAAATGAACTGTGCTTCCTACACACACGGGCCATATCTAGTTCAACTCTGCTTAGAAAGCTGACAAGAACAGTAGCTCCTCTTCAGTCCAATACACTGTACTTGCTGGGAACAGACGCGAGTGCTATTTGCACTGTGTATGGCAATGGGAGCACAATAATGACTTTCCTTACCAGAAAACAACTCTTGCTCGTAGGACCAGAAACTGCATGTGATTCAGCTCCATTTAGGAATGGGAAACAAATGCTAGCTCGCCTTACAAGAAACACACTCTGCTTTTGAGAAAAGAGCACTCTTCTACTCTACTGTGTTTCCTTTGGGGTCCAAACAGTGAGCTTGCTCAGAACAAAAGAACTGTGCTTCCTACACACACGGACCATATGTAGTTCATCTCTGCTTAGGAAACTGACAAGAACAGTAGCTCCTATTCAGTCCAATACACTGTACTTGCTGGGAACAGACGCGAGTACTATTTGCACTGTGTATGTAAATGGGAGCATAATAGTGACTTTCCTTACCAGAAAACAACTCTTGGCCTTAGGACCAAAAACTGCATGTGATTAAACTCCATTTAGGACTGGGAAACAAACGCTATCTCGCGTTACAAAAAACACACTCTGCTTTTGAGAAAAGAGCACTCTTCTACTCTATTGTGTTTCCTAAGGGGTCTGAACAGTGTGCTTGCTCAGAACAAAAGAACTGTGCTTCCTACACACACGGGCCATATCTAGTTCAACTCTGCTTAGAAAGCTGACAAGAACAGTAGCTCCTCTTCAGTCCAATACACTGTACTTGCTGGGAACAGACGCGAGTGCTATTTGCACTGTGTATGGCAATGGGAGCACAATAATGACTTTCCTTACCAGAAAACAACTCTTGCTCGTAGGACCAGAAACTGCATGTGATTCAGCTCCATTTAGGAATGGGAAACAAATGCTAGCTTGCCTTACAAGAAACACACTCTGCTTTTGAGAAAAGAGCACTCTTCTACTCTACTGTGTTTCCTTTGGGGTCCAAACAGTGAGCTTGCTCAGAACAAAAGAACTGTGCTTCCTACACACACGGACCATATGTAGTTCATCTCTGCTTAGGAAACTGACAAGAACAGTAGCTCCTATTCAGTCCAATACACTGTACTTGCTGGGAACAGACGCGAGTACTATTTGCACTGTGTATGTAAATGGGAGCATAATAGTGACTTTCCTTACCAGAAAACAACTCTTGGCCTTAGGACCAAAAACTGCATGTGATTAAACTCCATTTAGGACTGGGAAACAAACGCTATCTCGCGTTACAAAAAACACACTCTGCTTTTGAGAAAAGAGCACTCTTCTACTCTATTGTGTTTCCTAAGGGGTCTGAACAGTGTGCTTGCTCAGAACAAAAGAACTGTGCTTCCTACACACACGGGCCATATCTAGTTCATCTCTGCTTAGGAAACTGACAAGAACAGTAGCTCCGCTTCAGTCCAATACACTGTACTTGCTGGGAACAGACGCGAGTGCTATTTGCACTGTGTATGGAAATGGGAGCGCAATAGTGACATTCCTTACCAGAAAATACCTCTTGCTCATAGGACCAGAAACTGCATGGGATTCAACTCCATTTCTGACTGGGAAACAAACACTAGCTCGCTTTACAAAAACACACTCTGCTTTTGAGAAAAGAGCACTCTTCTACTCTACTGTGTTTCCTATGGTGTCCGAACATTGAGCATGCTCAGAACAAATGAACTGTGCTTCCTACACACACGGGCCATATAGTTCAACTCTGCTTAGGAAACTGACAAGAACGGTAGCTCCTCTTCAGTCCAATACACTGTACTAGCTGGGAACAGACGCGAGTGCTATTTGCCCTGTGTATGGCAATAGGAGCACAATAGTGACTCTTCTTATCAGAAAACAACTCTTACTCATAGGACAAGAAACTGCATGGGATTCAACTCCATTTCTGACTGGGAAACAAACACTAGCTCGCCTTACAAGAAACACACTCTGCTTTTGAGAAAAGAGCACTCTTCTACTCTACTGTGTTTCCTATGGGGTCTGAATAGTGAGCTTGCTCAGAACAAAAGAACTGTGCTTCCTACACACAGCGGCCATATCTAGTTCAACTCTGCTTAGCAAACTGAGAAGAACAGTAGCTCCGCTTCAGTCAAATACACTGTACTTGCTGGGAACAGATGCGAGTGCTATTTAAACTGTGTATGGCAATGGGAACGCAACAGTGACTTTATTACCAGAAAACAACTCTTCCTCGTAGGACCAAAAACTGTATGTGATTCAACTCCATTTAGGACTGGGAAACAAACGCTACCTCTCCTTACAAGAAACACACTCTGCTTTGAGAAAAGAGCACTCTTCTACTCTACTGTGTTTCCTATAGTGCCAGAACAGTGACCTTGCTCAGAACAAAAGAACTGTGCTGCATACAAATACTGCCATATCTAGTTCAATTCTGCTTAGGAAACTGAAAAGAACAGTAGCTCCTGTTCAGTGCAATACACTGTACATTCTTGGAACAGACGACAGTGCTATTTGCCCTGTGTATGACAATGGGAGCTCAATAGTGACTCTTATTACCAGAAAACAACTCTTGGTCGTAGGACAAGAAACTGCATGTGATTCAACTCCATTTCGGACTGGGAAACAAACGCTAGCTCACGTAACAAGAAACACACTCTGCTTTTGAGAAAAGAGCACTCTTCTACTCGACTGTGTATCCTATGGGGTCCGAACAGTGAGCTTGCTCAGAACAAAAGAACTGGGCTTCCTACACACACGGGCCATATCTAGTTCAACTCTGCTTAGGAAACTGACAAGAACAGTAGCTCTGCTTCAGTCCAATACACTGTACTTGCTGGGAACATATGCGAGTGCTATTTACACTGTGTATGGCAATGGGAGTGCAACAGTGACTTTATTACCAGAAAACAACTCTTGCTCGTAGGACCAGAAACTGCATGTGATTCAGCTCCATTTAGGACTGGGAAACAAATGCTAGCTCGCCTTACAAGAAACACACTCTGCTTTTGAGAAAAGAGTACTCTTCTACTCTACTGTGTTTCCTTTGGGGTCTGAACAGTGAGCTTGCTCAGAACAAAAAAACTGTGTTTCCTACACACACGGACCATATGTAGTTCAACTCTGCTTAGGAAACTGACAAGAACAGTAGCTCCTATTCATTCCAATACACTGTACTTGCTGGGAACAGACGCCAGTGCTATTTGCACTGTATGGCAATAGGAGCACAATAGTGTCTCTTCTTATCAGAAAACAACGCTTGCTCATAGGACCAGAAACTGTATGGGATTCAACTCCATTTCTGACTGGGAAACAAACACTAGCTTGCCTTACAAGAAAGACACTCTGCTTTTGAGAAAAGAGCACTCTTCTACTCTACTGTGTTTCCTATGGGGTCCGAACAGTGAGCTTGCTCAGAACAAAAGAACTGTGATTCCTACACACACGGGCCATATCTAGTTCAACTCTGCTTAGGAAACTGACAAGAATGGTAGCTCCTCTTCAGTCCAATACACTGTACTAGCTGGGAACAGACGCGAGTGCTATTTGCCCTGTATATGTCATTTGGAGGACAATAGTGACTCTTCTTATCAGAAAACAACTCTTAGTCATAGGACAAGAAACTGCATGGGATTCAACTCCATTTCTGACTGGGAAACAAACACTAGCTTGCCTTACAAGAAAGACTCTCTGATTTGAGAAAAGAGCACTCTTCTACTCTATTGTGTTTAATATGGGGTCCAAATAGTGAGCTTGCTCAGAACAAAAGAACTGTGCTTCCTACACACAGGGGCCATATCTAGTTCAACTCTGCTTAGGAAACTGAAAAGAACAGTAGCTCCGCTTCAGTCCAATACACTGTAATTGCTGGGAACAGACGCGAGTGCTATTTGCACTGTGTATGGAAATGGGAGCGCAATAGTGACTTTCCTTACCAGAAAACATCTCTTGGTCGGAGGACCAAAAACTGCATGTGATTCAACTCCATTTAGGACTGGGAATCAAATGCTAGCTTGCCTTACAAGAAACACACTCTGCTTTTGAGAAAAGAGCACTCTTCTACTCTACTGTGTTTCCTAAGGGGTCTGAACAGTGAGCTTGCTCAGAACAAAAGAACTGTGCTTCTTACACACGCGGGCCATATCTAGTTCATCACTGCTTAGGAAACTGACAAGAACAGTAGCTCCGCTTCAGTCCAATACACTATACTTGCTGGGAACAGACGCGAGTGCTATTTGCACTGTGTATGGAAATGGGAGCGCAATAGTGACTTTCCTTACCAGAAAACACCTCTAGCTCGTAGGACCAGAAACTGCATGGGATTCAACTCCATTTCTGACTGGGAAACAAACACTAACTCGCCTTACAAGAAACACACTCTGCTTTTGAGAAAAGAGCACTCTTCTACTCTACTGTGTTTCCTATGGAGTTCGAACAGTGAGCTTGCTCAGAACAAAAGAACTGTGCTTCCTACACACACGGGCCATATCTAGTTCAAATCTGCTTAGGAAACTGACAAGAACAGTAGCTCCGCTTCAGTCCAATACACTGTACTTGCTGGGAACAGATGCGAATGCTATTTGCACTGTGTATGGCAATGGGAGCGCAATAGTGACTTTATTACCAGAAAACAACTCTTGCTCGTAGGACCAAAAACTGCATGTGATTCAACTCCATTTAGGACTGGGAAACAAACGCTAGCTCGCCTTACAAAAAACACACTCTGCTTTTGACAAAAGAGCACTCTTCTACTCTACTGTGTTTCTTATAGGGCCAGAAGAGTGAGCTTGCTCAGAACAAAAGAACTGTGCTTCCTACAAATACTGGCATATCTAGTTCAATTCTGCTTATGAAACTGAAAAGAACAGTAGCTCCTGTTCAGTCCAATACACTGTACATGCCGGGAACAGACGCCAGTGCTATTTGCCCTGTGTATGACAATGGGAGCACAATAGTGACTCTTCTTACCAGAAAACAACTCTTGCTCGTAGGACAAGAATCTGCATGTGATTCAACTCCATTTAGGACTGGGAAACAAACGCTAGCTCGCCAAACAAGAAACACACTCTGCTTTTGAGAAAAGAGCACTCTTCTACTCGACTGTGTATCCTATGAGGTCCGAACAGTGAGCTTGCTCAGAACAAAAGAACTTGGCTTCCTACACACACGGGCCATATCTAGTTCAACTCTACTTAGGAAACTGACAAGAACAGTAGCTCCGCTTCAGTCCAATGCACTGTACTTGCTGGGAAAAGATGCGAGTGCTATTTACACTGTGTATGGCAATGGGAGCGCAACAGTGACTTTATTACCAGAAAACAACTCTTGCTCAGAGAACCAAAAACTGGATGTGATTCAACTCCATTTAGGACTGGGAAACAAACGCTAGCTCACCTTACAAGAAACACACTCTGCTTTTGAGAAAAGAGCACTCTTCTAATCTACTGTGTTTCCTATGGGGTCCGAACAGTGAGCTTGCTCAGAACAAAAGAACTGTGCTTCCTACACACACGGGCCATATCTATTTCAACTCTGCTTAGGAAACTGACAAGAACGGTAGCTCCTCCTCAGTCCAATACACTGTACTAGCTGTGAACAGACGCGAGTGCTATTTTCACTGTGTATGGCAATAGGAGCACAATAGTGACTTTCCTTACCAGAAAACAACTCTTGCTCATAGGACCAGAAACTGCATGTGATTCAGCTCCATTTAGGACTGGGAAACAAATGCTAGCTCGCCTTACAAGAAACACACTCTGATTTTGAGAAAAGAGCACTCTTCTACTCTACTGTGTTTCCTATGGGGTCCGAACAGTGAGCTTGCTCAGAACAAAAGAACTGTGCTTCCTAGACACACGGACCATATGTAGTTCAACTCTGCTTAGGAAACTGAAAAGAACAGTAGCTCCGCTTCAGTCCAATACACTGTACTTGCTGGGAACAGATGGGAGTGCTATTTGCACTGTGTATGGCAATAGGGGCACAATAATGACTGTTCTTATCAGAAAACAACTCTTGCTCATAGGACCAGAAACTGCATGGGATTCAACTCCATTTCTGACTGGGAAACAAACACTAGCTCGCCTTACAAGAAAGACACTCTGATTTTGAGAAAAGAGCACTCTTCTACTCTACTGTGTTTCCTACGAATTCCGAATAGTGAGCTTGCTCAGAACAAAAGAACTGTGCTTCCTACTCACAGGGGCCATATCTAGTTCAACTCTGCTTAGGAAACTGACAAGAACAGTAGCTCCGCTTCAGTCCAATACACTGTAATTGCTGGGAACTGACGCGAGTGCTATTTGCACTGTGTATGGAAATGGGAGCGCAATAGTGACTTTCCTTACCAGAAAACATCTCTTGGTCGGAGGACCAAAAACTGCATGTGATTCAACTCCATTTAGGACTGGGAATCAAATGCTAGCTTGCCTTACAAGAAACACACTCTGCTTTTGAGAAAAGAGCACTCTTCTACTCTACTGTGTTTCCTAGGGGGTCTGAACAGTGAGCTTGCTCAGAACAAAAGAACTGTGCTTCTTACACACGCGGGCCATATCTAGTTCATCACTGCTTAGGAAACTGACAAGAACAGTAGCTCCGCTTCAGTCCAATACACTATACTTGCTGGGAAGAGACGCGAGTGCTATTTGCACTGTGTATGGAAATGGGAGCTCAATAGTGACTTTCCTTACCAGAAAACACCTCTTGCTCGTAGGACCAGAAACTGCATGGGATTCAACTCCATTTCTGACTGGAAAACAAACACTAGCTCGCCTTACAAGAAACACACTCTGCTTTTGAGAAAAGAGCACTCTTCTACTCTACTGTGTTTCCTATGGATTTCGAACAGTGAGCTTGCTCAGAACAAAAGAACTGTGCTTCCTACACACACGGGCCATATCTAGTTCAAATCTGCTTAGGAAACTGACAAGAACAGTAGCTCCGCTTCAGTCCAATACACTGTACTTGCTGGGAACAGATGCGAATGCTATTTGCACTGTGTATGGCAATGGGAGCGCAATAGTGACTTTATTACCAGAAAACAACTCTTGCTCGTAGGACCAAAAACTGCATGTGATTCAACTCCATTTAGGACTGGGAAACAAACGCTAGCTCGCCTTACAAAAAACACACTCTGCTTTTGACAAAAGAGCACTCTTCTACTCTACTGTGTTTCTTATAGGGCCAGAAGAGTGAGCTTGCTCAGAACAAAAGAACTGTGCTTCCTACAAATACTGGCATATCTAGTTCAATTCTGCTTATGAAACTGAAAAGAACAGTAGCTCCTGTTCAGTCCAATACACTGTACATGCTGGGAACAGACGCCAGTGCTATTTGCCCTGTGTATGACAATGGGAGCGCAATATTGACTCTTCTTACCAGAAAACAACTCTTGCTCGTAGGACAAGAATCTGCATGTGATTCAACTCCATTTAGGACTGGGAAACAAACGCTAGCTCGCCAGACAAGAAACACACTCTGCTTTTGAGAAAAGAGCACTCTTCTACTCTACTGTGTATCCTATGGGGTCCGAACAGTGAGCTTGCTCAGAACAAAAGAACTTGGCTTCCTACACACACGGGCCATATCTAGATCAACTCAGCTTAGGAAACTGACAAGAACAGTAGCTCCGCTTCAGTCCAATGCACTGTACTTGCTGGGAAAAGATGCGAGTGCTATTTACACTGTGTATGGCAATGGGAGCGCAACAGTGACTTTATTACCAGAAAACAACTCTTGCTCGGAGAACCAAAACTGGATGTGATTCAACTCCATTTAGGACTGGGAAACAAACGCTAGCTCACCGTACAAGAAACACACTCTGCTTTTGAGAAAAGAGCACTCTTCTACTCTACTGTGTTTCCTATGGGGTCCGAACAGTGAGCTTGCTCAGAACAAAAGAACTGTGCTTCCTACACACACGGGCCATATCTATTTCAACTCCGCTTAGGAAACTGACAAGAACGGTAGCTCCTCCTCAGTCCAATACACTGTACTAGCTGTGAACAGACGCGAGTGCTATTTGCACTGTGTATGGCAATAGGAGCACAATAGTGACTTTCCTTACCAGAAAACAACTCTTGCTCGTAGGAACAGAAACTGCATGTGATTAAGCTCCATTTAGGACTGGGAAACAAATGCTAGCTCGCCTTACAAGAAACACACTCTGCTATTGAGAAAAGAGCACTCTTCTACTCTACTGTGTTTCCTATGGGGTCCGAACAGTGAGCTTGCTCAGAACAAAAGAATTGTGCTTCCTAGACACACGGACCATATGTAGTTCAACTCTGCTTAGGAAACTGACAAGAACAGTAGCTCCGCTTCAGTCCAATACACTGTACTTGCTGGGAACAGATGCGAGTGCTATTTGCACTATGTATGGCAATAGGGGCACAATAATGACTCTTCTTATCAGAAAACAACTCTTGCTCATAGGACCAGAAACTGCATGGGATTCAACTCCATTTCTGACTGGGAAACAAACACTAGCTCGCCTTACAAGAAAGACACTCTGATTTTGAGAAAAGAGCATTCTTCTACTCTACTGTGTTTCCTATGGGGTCCGAACAGTGAGCTTGCTCAGAACAAAAGAACTGTGCTTCCTACACACAGAGGCCATATCTAGTTCAACTCTGCTTAGGAAACTGACAAGAACAGTAGCTCCGCTTCAGTCCAATACACTGTACTTGCTGGGAACAGACGTGAGTGCTATTTGCACTGTGTATGTAAATCGGAGCATAATAGTGACTTTCCTTACCAGAAAACAACTCTTGGTCGTAGGACAAAAAACTGCATGTGATTCAACTCCATTTAGGACTGGGAAACAAACGCTATCTCGCCTTACAAAAAACACACTCTGCTTTTGAGAAAAGAGCACTCGTCTACTCTACTGTGTTTTCTAGGGTGTCTGAACAGGGAGCTTGCTCAGAACAAAAGTATTGTGCTTCCTACACACACGTGCCATATCTAGTTCATCTCTTTTTAGGAAACTGACAAGAACAGTAGCTCCACTTCAGTCCAATACACTGTACTTGCTGGGAGCAGACGCGAGTGCTATTTGCACTGTGTATGGCAATGCGAGCGCAATAGTGACTTTCCTTACTAGAAAACAACTCTTGCTCTTAGGACCAGAAACTGCATGGGATTCAACTCCATTTCTGACTGGGAAACAAACACTAGCTCGCCTTACAAGAAACACACTCTGCTTTTGAGAAAAGAGCACTCTTCTTCTCTACTGTGTTTCCTATGGGGTCCGAACAGTGAGCTTGCTCAGAACAAAAGAACTGTGCTTCCTGCACACAGGGGCCATATCTAGTTCAACTTTGCTTCGGAAACTGACAAGAACAGTAGCTCCGCTTCAGTCCAATACACTGTACTTGCTGGGAACAGATGGGAGTGCTATTTACACTTTGTATGGCAATGGGAGCGCAAGAGTGACTTTATTACCAGAAAACAACTCTTGCTCGTAGGACCAAAAACTGCATGTGATTCAACTCCATTTAGGACTGGGAAACAAACGCTAGCTCACCTTACAAGAAACACACTCTGCTTTTGAGAAAAGAGCAGTCTTCTACTCTACTGTGTTTCCTATGGGGTCCGAATAGTGAGCTTGCTCAGAACAGAAGAACTGTGCTTCCTACACCCATGGGCCATATCTAGTTCAACTCTGCTTAGGAAACTGACAAGAACAGCAGCTCCTCTACAGTCCAATACACTGTACTTCCTGGGAACAGACGCGAGTGCTATTTGCACTGAGTATGGAAATGGGAGCGCAAAAGTGACCTTCCTTACCAGAAAGCAACTCTTCCTCGTAGGACCAAAAAACTGCATGTGATTCAACGCCGTTTAGGACTGGGAAAGAAATGCAAGCTCGCCTTACAAGAAACACACTCTGCTTTTGAGAAAAGAGCACTCTTCTACTCTACTGTGATTCCTATAGGGCCAGAACAGTGAGATTGCTCAGAACAAAAGAACTGTGCTTCATACAAATACTGCCATATCTAGTTCAATTCTGCTTAGGAAACTGAAAAGAACAGTAGCTCCTGTTCAGTGCAATACACTGTACATTCTTGGAACAGACGACAGTGCTATTTGCCCTGTGTATGACAATGGGAGCGCAATAGTGACTCTTATTACCAGAAAACAACTCTTGCTCGTAGGACAAGAGACTGCATGTGATTCAACTCCATTTAGGACTGGGAAACAAACGCTAGCTCACGTAACAAGAAACATACTCTGCTTTTGAGAAAAGAGCACTCTTCTACTCGAATGTGTATCCTATGGGGTCCGAACAGTGAGCTTGCTCAGAACAAAAGAACTGGGCTTCCTACACACACGGGCCTTATCTAGTTCAACTCTGCTTAGGAAACTGACAAGAACAGTAGCTCTGCTTCAGTCCAATACACTGTACTTGCTGGGAACATATGCGAGTGCTATTTACACTGTGTATGGCAATGGGAGTGCAACAGTGACTTTATTACCAGAAAACAACTCTTGCTCGTAGGACCAGAAACTGCATGTGATTCAGCTCCATTTAGGACTGGGAAACAAATGCTAGCTCGCCTTACAAGAAACACACTCTGCTTTTGAGAAAAGAGTACTCTTCTACTCTACTGTGTTTCCTTTGGGGTCTGAACAGTGAGCTTGCTCAGAACAAAAAAACTGTGCTTCCTACACACAAGGACCATATGTAGTTCAACTCTGCTTAGGAAACTGACAAGAACAGTAGCTCCTATTCAGTCCAATACACTGTACTTGCTGGGAACAGACGTGAGTGCTATTTGCACTGTGTATGTAAATGGGAGCGCAATAGTGACTTTCCTTACCAGAAAACACCTCTTGCTCGTAGGACCAGAAACTGCATGGGATTCAACTCCATTTCTGACTGGGAAACAAACACTAGCTCTCCTTACAAGAAACACGCTCTGTTTTTGAGAAAAGAGCACTCTTCTACTGTACAGTGTTTCCTATAGTGCCAGAACAGTGAGCTTGCTCAGAACAAAAGAACTGTGCTGCATACAAATACTGCCATATCTAGTTCAATTCTGCTTAGGAAACTGAAAAGAACAGTAGCTCCTGTTCATTCCAATACACTGTACATGCCGGGAACAGATGCCAGAGCTATTTGCCCTGTGTATGACAAGGGAGCGCAATAGTGACTCTTCTTACCAGAAAACAACTCTTGCTCGTAGGACAAGAATCTGCATGTGATTCAACTCCATTTAGGACTGGGAAACAAACGCTAGCTCTCCTTACAAGAAACACACTCTGCTTTTGAGAAAAGAGCACTCTTCTACTCGACTGTGTATCCTATGGGGTCGGAACAGTGAGCTTGCTCAGAACAAAAGAACTGTGCTTCCTACACACACGGGCCATATCTATTTCAACTCTGCTTAGGAAATTGACAAGAACAGCAGCTACTCTACAGTCCAATACACTGTACTTCCTGGGAACAGACGCGAGTGCTATTTGCACTGTGTATGGCAATGGGAGTGCAATAGTGACTTTCCTTACCAGAAAACAACTCTTCCTCCAAGTACCAAAAACAGGATGTGATTCAACTCCGTTTAGGACTTGGAAACCAACGCTAGCTTGCCTTACAAGAAACACACTCTGCTTTTGAGAAAAGAGCACTCTTCTACTCTACTGTGTTTCCTATGGGGTCCGAATAGTGAGCTTGCTCAGAACAGAAGAACTGTGCTTCCTACACCCATGGGCCATATCTAGTTCAACTCTGCTTAGGAAACTGACAAGAACAGCAGCTCCTCTACAGTCCAATACACTGTACTTCCTGGGAACAGACGCGAGTGCTATTTGCACTGAGTATGGAAATGGGAGCGCAAAAGTGACCTTCCTTACCAGAAAGCAACTCTTCCTCGTAGGACCAAAAAACTGCATGTGATTCAACGCCGTTTAGGACTGGGAAAGAAATGCAAGCTCGCCTTACAAGAAACACACTCTGCTTTTGAGAAAAGAGCACTCTTCTACTCTACTGTGATTCCTATAGGGCCAGAACAGTGAGATTGCTCAGAACAAAAGAACTGTGCTTCATACAAATACTGCCATATCTAGTTCAATTCTGCTTAGGAAACTGAAAAGAACAGTAGCTCCTGTTCAGTGCAATACACTGTACATTCTTGGAACAGACGACAGTGCTATTTGCCCTGTGTATGACAATGGGAGCGCAATAGTGACTCTTATTACCAGAAAACAACTCTTGCTCGTAGGACAAGAGACTGCATGTGATTCAACTCCATTTAGGACTGGGAAACAAACGCTAGCTCACGTAACAAGAAACATACTCTGCTTTTGAGAAAAGAGCACTCTTCTACTCGAATGTGTATCCTATGGGGTCCGAACAGTGAGCTTGCTCAGAACAAAAGAACTGGGCTTCCTACACACACGGGCCTTATCTAGTTCAACTCTGCTTAGGAAACTGACAAGAACAGTAGCTCTGCTTCAGTCCAATACACTGTACTTGCTGGGAACATATGCGAGTGCTATTTACACTGTGTATGGCAATGGGAGTGCAACAGTGACTTTATTACCAGAAAACAACTCTTGCTCGTAGGACCAGAAACTGCATGTGATTCAGCTCCATTTAGGACTGGGAAACAAATGCTAGCTCGCCTTACAAGAAACACACTCTGCTTTTGAGAAAAGAGTACTCTTCTACTCTACTGTGTTTCCTTTGGGGTCTGAACAGTGAGCTTGCTCAGAACAAAAAAACTGTGCTTCCTACACACAAGGACCATATGTAGTTCAACTCTGCTTAGGAAACTGACAAGAACAGTAGCTCCTATTCAGTCCAATACACTGTACTTGCTGGGAACAGACGTGAGTGCTATTTGCACTGTGTATGTAAATGGGAGCGCAATAGTGACTTTCCTTACCAGAAAACACCTCTTGCTCGTAGGACCAGAAACTGCATGGGATTCAACTCCATTTCTGACTGGGAAACAAACACTAGCTCTCCTTACAAGAAACACGCTCTGTTTTTGAGAAAAGAGCACTCTTCTACTGTACAGTGTTTCCTATAGTGCCAGAACAGTGAGCTTGCTCAGAACAAAAGAACTGTGCTGCATACAAATACTGCCATATCTAGTTCAATTCTGCTTAGGAAACTGAAAAGAACAGTAGCTCCTGTTCATTCCAATACACTGTACATGCCGGGAACAGATGCCAGAGCTATTTGCCCTGTGTATGACAAGGGAGCGCAATAGTGACTCTTCTTACCAGAAAACAACTCTTGCTCGTAGGACAAGAATCTGCATGTGATTCAACTCCATTTAGGACTGGGAAACAAACGCTAGCTCGCCTAACAAGAAACACACTCTGCTTTTGAGAAAAGAGCACTCTTCTACTCTACTGTGTTTCCTATGGGGTCCGAACAGTGAGCTTGCTCAGAACAAAAGAACTGTGCTTCCTACACACACGGGCCATATCTAGTTCAACTCTGCTTAGAAAACTGACAAGAACAGTAGCTCCTCTTCAGTCCAATACACTGTACTTGCTGGGAACAGACGCGAGTGCTATTTGCACTGTGCATGGCAATGGGAGCACAATAGTGACTTTCCTTACCAGAAAACAACTCTTGCTCATGGGACCAGAAACTGCATGTGATTCAGCTCCATTTAGGACTGGGAAACAAACGCTAGCTCGCCTTACAAGAAACACACTCTGCTTTTGAGAAAAGAGCACTCTTCTACTCTACTGTGTTTCCTTTGGGGTCCAAACAGTGAGCTTGCTCAGAACAAAAGGACTGTGCTTCCTACACACACGGACCATATGTAGTTCATCTCTGCTTAGGAAACTGACAAGAACAGTAGCTCCTATTCAGTCCAATACACTGTACTTGCTGGGAACAGACGCGAGTACTATTTGCACTGTGTATGTAAAAGGGAGCACAATAGTGAATTTCCTTACCAGAAAACAACTCTTGGCCTTAGGACAAAAAACTGCATGTGATTCAACTCATTTAGGACTGGGAAACAAACGCTATCTCGCCTTACAAAAAACACACTCTGCTTTTGAGAAAAGAGCACTCTTCTACTCTATTGTGTTTCCTAGGGGGTCTGAACAGTGAGCTTGCTCAGAACAAAAGAACTGTGCTTCCTACACACAGGGGCCATATCTAGTTCATCTCTGCTTATGAAACTGACAAGAACAGTAGCTCCGCTTCAGTCCAATACACTGTACTTGCTGGGAACAGACGCGAGTGCTATTTGCACTGTGTATGGAAATGGGAGCGCAATAGTGACTTTATTACCAGAAAACAACTCTTGCACGTAGGACCAAAAACTGCATGTGATTCAACTCCATTTAGGACTGGGAAACAAACGCTATCTCGCCTTACAAAAAACACACTCTGCTTTTGAGAAAAGAGCACTCTTCTACTCTACTGTGTTTCTTATAGGGCCAGAAGAGTGAGCTTGCTCAGAACAAAAGAACTGTGCTTCCTACAATTACTGGCATATCTAGTTCGATTCTGCTTAGGAAACTGAAAAGAACAGTAGCTCCTGTTCAGTCCAATACACTGTACATGCTGGGAACAGACGCCAGTGCTATTTGCCCTGTGTATGACAATGGGAGCGCAATAGTGACTCTTCTTACCAGAAAACAACTCTTGCTCGTAGGACAAGAATCTGCATGTGATTCAACTCCATTTAGGACTGGGAAACAAACGCTAGCTCGCCAAACAAGAAACCCACTCTGCTTTTGAGAAAAGAGCACTCTTCTACTCGACTGTGTATCCTATGAGGTCCGAACAGTGAGCTTGCTCAGAACAAAAGAACTTGGCTTCCTACACACACGGGCCATATCTAGTTCAACTCTGCTTAGGAAACTGACAAGAACAGTAGCCCCGCTTCAGTCCAATGCACTGTACTTGCTGGGAAAAGATGCGAGTGCTATTTACACTGTGTATGGCAATGGGAGCGCAACAGTGACTTTATTACCAGAAAACAACTCTTGCTCGGAGAAACAAAAACTGCATGTGATTCAACTCCATTTAGGACTGGGAAACAAACGCTATCTCGCCTTACAAAAAACACACTCTGCTTTTGAGAAAAGAGCACTCTTCTACTCTACTGTGTTTTCTAGGGTGTCTGAACAGGGAGCTTGCTCAGAACAAAAGTACTGTGCTTCCTACACACACGTGCCATATCTAGTTCATCTCTGCTTAGGAAACTGACAAGAACAGTAGCTCTGCTTCAGTCCAATACACTGTACTTGCTGGGAACAGACGCGAGTGCTATTTGCACTGTGTATGGCAATGGGAGCACAATAGTGACTTTCCTTACCAGAAAACAACTCTTGCTCTTAGGACCAGAAACTGCATGGGATTCAACTCAATTTCTGACTGGGAAACAAACACTAGCTCGCCTTACAAGAAACACACTCTGCTTTTGAGAAAAGAGCACTCTTCTACTCTACTGTGTTTCCTATGGGGTCCGAACAGTGAGCTTGCTCTGAACAAAAGAACTGTGCTTCCTGTACACACGGGCCATATCTAGTTCAAATCTGCTTAGGAAACTGACAAGAACAGTAGCTCCACTTCAGTCCAATACACTGTACTTGCTGGGAACAGATGCGAGTGCTATTTGCACTGTGTATGGCAATGGGAGCGCAACAGTGACTTTATTACTAGAAAACAACTCTTGCACGTAGTACCAAAAACTGGATGTGATTCAACTCCGTTTAGGACTGGGAAACAAAGGCTAGCTCGCCTTACAAGAAACACACTCTGCTTTTGAGAAAAGAGCACTCTTCTACTCTACTGTGTTTCCTATGGGGTCCGAACAGTGAGCTTGCTCAGAAGAAAAGAACTGTGCTTCCTACACACACGGGCCATATCTAGTTCAAATCTGCTTAGGAAACTGACAAGAACGGTAGCTCCTCTTCAGACCAATACACTGTACTAGCTGGGAACAGACTCGAGTGCTATTTGCCCTGTGTATGGCAATAGGAGCACAATAGTGACTCTTCTTATCAGGAAACAACTCTTACTCATAGGACAAGAAACTGCATGGGATTCAACTCCATTTCTGACTGGGAAACAAACACTAGCTCGCCTTACAAGAAACACACTCTGCTTTGAGAAAAGAGCACTCTTCTACTCTACTGTGTTTCCTATGGGGTCCGAATAGTTAGCTTGCTCAGAACAAAAGAACTGTGCTTCCTACACACAGGGGCCATATCTAGTTCAACTTTGCTTCGGAAACTGACAAGAACAGTAGCTCCGCTTCAGTCCAATACACTGTACTTGCTGGGAACAGATGCGAGTGCTATTTACACTGTGTATGGCAATGGGAGCACAAGAGTGACTTTATTACCAGAAAACAACTCTTGCTCGTAGGACCAAAAACTGCATGTGATTCAACTCCATTTAGGACTGGGAAACAAACGCTAGCTCGCCTTACAAGAAACACACTCTGCTTTGAGAAAAGAGCAGTCTTCTACTCTACTGTGTTTCCTATGGGGTCCGAACAGTGAGCTTGCTCAGAACAAAAGAACTGTGCTTCCTACAAATATGGCCATATCTAGTTCAATTCTGCGTAGGAACCTGAAAAGAACAGTATATCCTCTTCAGTCCAATACACTGTACATGCTGGGAACAGACGCCAGGGCTATTTGCACTCTGTATGACAATGGAGCACCCTAGTGACTCTTCTTACCAGAAAACAACTCTTGCTCGTAGGACCAGAAACTGTATGTGATTCAACTCCATTTAGGACTGGGGAAACAAACGCTAGCTCTCCTTACAAGAAACACACTCTGCTTTTGAGAAAAGAGCACTCTTCTACTCGACTGTGTATCCTATGGGTCGGAACAGTGAGCTTGCTCAGAACAAAAGAACTGTGCTTCCTACACACAGGGGCCATATCTATTTCAACTCTGCTTAGGAAACTGACAAGAACAGTAGTTCCGCTTCAGTCCAATACACTGTACTTGCTGGGAACAGACGCGAGTGCTATTTGCACTGAGTATGGAAATGTGAGCGCAATAGTGACCTTCCTTACCAGAAAACAACTCTTCCTCGTAGGACCAAAAACTGCATGTGATTCAACGCCGTTTAGGACTGGGAAACAAATGCAAGCTCGCCTTACAAGAAACACACTCTGCTTTTGAGAAAAGAGCACTCTTCTACTCTACTGTGTTTCCTAAAGGGCCAGAACAGTGAGATTGCTCAGAACAAAAGAACTGTGCTTCATACAAATACTGCCATATCTAGTTCAATTCTGCTTAGGAAACTGAAAAGAACAGTAGCTCCTGTTCAGTGCAATACACTGTACATTCTTGGAACAGACGACAGTGCTATTTCCCTGTGTATGACAATGGGAGCGCAATAGTGACTCTTATTACCAGAAAACAACTCTTGCTCGTAGGACAAGAAACTGCATGTGATTCAACTCCATTTCGGACTGGGAAACAAACGCTAGCTCACGTAACAAGAAACATACTCTGCTTTTGAGAAAAGAGCACTCTTCTACTCGAATGTGTATCCTATGGGGTCCGAACAGTGAGCTTGCTCAGAACAAAAGAACTGGGCTTCCTACACACACGGGCCATATCTAGTTCAACTCTGCTTAGGAAACTGACAAGAACAGTAGCTCTGCTTCTGTCCAATACACTGTACTTGCTGGGAACATATGCGAGTGCTATTTACACTATGTATGGCAATGGGAGTGCAACAGTGACTTTATTACCAGAAAAACAACTCTTGCTCGTAGGACCAGAAATTGCATGTGATTCAGCTCCATTTAGGACTGGGAAACAAATGCTAGCTCGCCTTACAAGAAACACACTCTGCTTTTGAGAAAAGAGTACTCTTCTACTCTACTGTGTTTCCTTTGGGGTCTGAACAGTGAGCTTGCTCAGAACAAAAAAACTGTGTTTCCTACACACACGGACCATATGTAGTTCAACTCTGCTTAGGAAACTGACAAGAACAGTAGCTCCTATTCAGTCCAATACACTGTACTTGCTGGGAACAGACGTGAGTGCTATTTGCACTGTGTATGTAAATGGGAGCGCAATAGTGACTTTCCTTACCAGAAAACACCTCTTGCTCGTAGGACCAAAAACTGCATGGGATTCAACTCCATTTCTGACTGGGAAACAAACACTAGCTCTCCTTACAAGAAACACACTCTGCTTTTGAGAAAAGAGCACTCTTCTACTCTACTGTGTTTCCTATAGTGCCAGAACAGTGAGCTTGCTCAGAACAAAAGAACTGTGCTGCATACAAATACTGCCATATCTAGTTCAATTCTGCTTAGGAAACTGAAAAGAACAGTAGCTCCTGTTCAGTCCAATACACTGTACATGCCGGGAACAGATGCCAGAGCTATTTGCCCTGTGTATGACAATGGGAGCACAATAGTGACTCTTCTTACCAGAAAACAACTCTTGCTCATAGGACAAGAATCTGCATGTGATTCAACTCCATTTAGGACTGGGAAACAAACGCTAGCTCACGTAACATGAAACACACTCTGCCTTTGAAAAAAGAGCACTCTTCTACTCGACTGTGTATCCTATGGGGTCCAAACAGTGAGCTTGCTCAGAACAAAAGAACTGAGCTTCCTACACACACGGGCCATATCTAGTTCAACTCTGCTTAGGAAACTGACAAGAACAGTAGCTCTGCTTCAGTCCAATACACTGTACTTGCTGGGAACAGATGCGAGTGCTATTTACACTGTGTATGGCAATGGGAGCGCAACAGTGACTTTATTACCAGAAAACAACTCTTGCTCGTAGGACCAAAAACTGCATGTGATTCAACTCCATTTAGGACTGGGAAACAAACGCTAGCTCGCCTTACAAGAAACACACTCTGCTTTTGAGAAAAGAGCACTCTTCTACTCTACTGTGTTTCCTATGGGATCCGAACATTGAGCTTGCTCAGAACAAAAGAACTGTGCTTCCTACACACCACGGGCCATATCTATTTCAACTCTGCTTAGGAAACTGACAAGAACGGTAGCTCCTCTTCAGTCCAATACACTGTACTAGGTGGGAACAGACGCGAGTGCTATTTGCACTGTGTATGGCAATAGGAGCAAAATAGTGACTCTTCTTATCAGAAAACAACTCTTACTCATAGGACAAGAAACTGCATGGGATTCAACTCCATTTCTGACTGGGAAACAAACACTAGCTCGCCTTACAAGAAAGACTCTCCTGATTTTGAGAAAAGAGCACACTTCTACTCTACTGTGTTTCCTATGGGGTCCAAATATTGAGCTTGCTCAGAACAAAAGAACTGTGCTTCCTGCACACAGGGGCCATATCTAGTTCAACTCTGCTTATGAAACTGACAAGAACAGTAGCTCCGCTTCAGTCCAATACACTGTAATTGCTGGGAACAGACGCGAGTGCTATTTGCGCTGTGTATAGAAATGGGAGCGCAATAGTGACTTTCCTTACCAGAAAACAAATCTTGGTCGGAGGACCAAAAACTGCATGTGATTCAACTCCATTTAGGACTGGGAAACAAATGCTAGCTCGCTTTAACAAGAAACACACTCTGCTTTTGAGAAAAGAGCACTCTTCTACTCTACTGTGTTTCCTATTGGGCCAGAACAGTGAATTTGCTCAGAACAAAAGAACTGTGCTTCCTATACAAGTGGGCCATATCTAGTTCAACTCTGCTTAGGAAACTGACAAGAACAGTAGCTCCGCTTCAGTCCAATACACTGTACTTGCTGGGAGCAGACGCGAGTGCTATTTGCACTGAGTATGGAAATGGGAGCGCAATAGTGACTTTCCTTACCAGAAAACAACTCTTGCTCGTAGGACCAAAAACTGCATGTGATTCAACTCCATTTAGGACTGGGAAACAAATGCTAGCTCGCCTTACAAGAAACAAACTCTGCTTTTGAGAAAGAGCACTCTTCTACTCTACTGTGTTTTCTATAGGGCCAGAACAGTGAGCTTGCTCAGATCAAAAGAACTGTGCTTCATACAAATACTGCCATATATAGTTCAATTCTGCTTAGGAAACTGAAAAGAACAGTAGCTCCTGTTCAGTCCAATACACTGTACATGCTGGGAACAGACGCCAGTGCTATTTGCCCTGTGTATGACAATGGGAGCGCAATAGTGACTCTTCTTTCCAGAAAACAAATCTTGCTCGTACGACCAGAAACTGCATGTGATTCATCTCCATTTAGGACTGCGAAACAAACGCTAGCTCGCCTAACAAGAAACACACTCTGCTTTTGAGAAAAGAGCACTCTTCTACTCGACTGTGTATCCTATGGGGGTCCGAACAGTGAGCTTGCTCAGAACAAAAGAACTGTGCTTCTACACACAGGGGCCATATCTAGTTCAACTCTGCTTAGGAAACTGACAAGAACAGTAGCTACGTTTCAGTCCAATACACTGTACTTGCTGGGAACAGACGCGAGTGCTATTTGCACTGTGTATGTAAATGGGAGCGCAATAGTGACTTTCCTTACCAGAAAACACTCTTGGTCGTAGGACAAAAAACTGCATGTGATTCACCTCCATTTAGGACTGGGGAAACAAACGCTATCTCGCCTTACAAAAAACACACTCGGCTTTGAGAAAAGAGCACTCTTCTGCTCTACTGTTTTTTCTAGGGGGTCTGAAGAGTGAGCTTGATCAGAACAAAAGTACTGTGCTTCCTACACACATGGGACATATCTAGTTCAACTCTGCTTAGGAAACTGACAAGAACAGTAGCTCCGCTTCAGTCCAATACACTGTACTTGCTGGGAACAGATGCGAGTGCTATTTGCACTGTGTATGGCAATGGGAGCGCAATAGTGACTTTATTACCAGAAAACAACTCTTGCTCGTAGGACCAAAAACTGCATGTTATTCAACTCCATTTAGGACTGGGAAACAAACGCTAGCTGGCCTTACAAGAAACACACTCTGCTTTGAGAAAAGAGCACTCTTCTACTCTACTGTGTTTCCTATAGGGTCCGAACAGTGAGCTTGCTCAGAACAAAAGAACTGTGCTTCCTACACACAAGGACCATATGTAGTTCAACTCTGCTTAGGAAACTGACAAGAACAGTAGCTCCTATTCAGTCCAATACACTGTTACTTGCTGGGAACAGACGTGAGTGCTATTTGCACTGTGTATGTAAATGGGAGCGCAATAGTGACTTTCCTTACCAGAAAACACCTCTTGCTCGTAGGACCAGAAACTGCATGGGATTCAACTCCATTTCTGACTGGGAAACAAACACTAGCTCTCCTTACAAGAAACACGCTCTGTTTTTGAGAAAAGAGCACTCTTCTACTGTACAGTGTTTCCTATAGTGCCAGAACAGTGAGCTTGCTCAGAACAAAAGAACTGTGCTGCATACAAATACTGCCATATCTAGTTCAATTCTGCTTAGGAAACTGAAAAGAACAGTAGCTCCTGTTCATTCCAATACACTGTACATGCCGGGAACAGATGCCAGAGCTATTTGCCCTGTGTATGACAAGGGAGCGCAATAGTGACTCTTCTTACCAGAAAACAACTCTTGCTCGTAGGACAAGAATCTGCATGTGATTCAACTCCATTTAGGACTGGGAAACAAACGCTAGCTCGCCTAACAAGAAACACACTCTGCTTTTGAGAAAGAGCACTCTTCTACTCTACTGTGTTTCCTATGGGGTCCGAACAGTGAGCTTGCTCAGAACAAAAGAACTGTGCTTCCTACACACACGGGCCATATCTAGTTCAACTCTGCTTAGAAAACTGACAAGAACAGTAGCTCCTCTTCAGTCCAATACACTGTACTTGCTGGGAACAGACGCGAGTGCTATTTGCACTGTGCATGGCAATGGGAGCACAATAGTGACTTTCCTTACCAGAAAACAACTCTTGCTCATGGGACCAGAAACTGCATGTGATTCAGCTCCATTTAGGACTGGGAAACAAACGCTAGCTCGCCTTACAAGAAACACACTCTGCTTTTGAGAAAAGAGCACTCTTCTACTCTACTGTGTTTCCTTTGGGGTCCAAACAGTGAGCTTGCTCAGAACAAAGGACTGTGCTTCCTACACACACGGACCATATGTAGTTCATCTCTGCTTAGGAAACTGACAAGAACAGTAGCTCCTATTCAGTCCAATACACTGTACTTGCTGGAACAGACGCGAGTACTATTTGCACTGTGTATGTAAAAGGGAGCACAATAGTGAATTTCCTTACCAGAAAACAACTCTTGGCCTTAGGACAAAAAACTGCATGTGATTCAACTCATTTAGGACTGGGAAACAAACGCTATCTCGCCTTACAAAAAACACACTCTGCTTTTGAGAAAGAGCACTCTTCTACTCTATTGTGTTTCCTAGGGGGTCTGAACAGTGAGCTTGCTCAGAACAAAAGAACTGTGCTTCCTACACACAGGGGCCATATCTAGTTCATCTCTGCTTATGAAACTGACAAGAACAGTAGCTCCGCTTCAGTCCAATACACTGTACTTGCTGGGAACAGACGCGAGTGCTATTTGCACTGTGTATGGAAATGGGAGCGCAATAGTGACTTTATTACCAGAAAACAACTCTTGCACGTAGGACCAAAAACTGCATGTGATTCAACTCCATTTAGGACTGGGAAACAAACGCTACCTCGCCTTACAAAAAACACACTCTGCTTTTGAGAAAAGAGCACTCTTCTACTCTACTGTGTTTCTTATAGGGCCAGAAGAGTGAGCTTGCTCAGAACAAAAGAACTGTGCTTCCTACAATTACTGGCATATCTAGTTCGATTCTGCTTAGGAAACTGAAAAGAACAGTAGCTCTGTTCAGTCCAATACACTGTACATGCTGGGAACAGACGCCAGTGCTATTTGCCCTGTGTATGACAATGGGAGCGCAATAGTGACTCTTCTTACCAGAAAACAACTCTTGCTCGTAGGACAAGAATCTGCATGTGATTCAACTCCATTTAGGACTGGGAAACAAACGCTAGCTCGCCAAACAAGAAACACACTCTGCTTTTGAGAAAAGAGCACTCTTCTACTCGACTGTGTATCCTATGAGGTCCGAACAGTGAGCTTGCTCAGAACAAAAGAACTTGGCTTCCTACACACACGGGCCATATCTAGTTCAACTCTGCTTAGGAAACTGACAAGAACAGTAGCCCCGCTTCAGTCCAATGCACTGTACTTGCTGGGAAAAGATGCGAGTGCTATTTACACTGTGTATGGCAATGGGAGCGCAACAGTGACTTTATTACCAGAAAACAACTCTTGCTCGGAGAAACAAAAACTGCATGTGATTCAACTCCATTTAGGACTGGGAAACAAACGCTATCTCGCCTTACAAAAAACACACTCTGCTTTTGAGAAAAGAGCACTCTTCTACTCTACTGTGTTTTCTAGGGTGTCTGAACAGGGAGCTTGCTCAGAACAAAAGTACTGTGCTTCCTACACACACGTGCCATATCTAGTTCATCTCTGCTTAGGAAACTGACAAGAACAGTAGCTCTGCTTCAGTC